>NC_091454.1:134436928-134737969 GCF_027789765.1 Dendropsophus ebraccatus
AGACAGGACTACCACCCTCAGTGCACCAATTAACCTGTTGTCTCCTGAATATTGAGGCAGTGTTCTTCAATGACGTCACTCCAGACACTCATGATTGCAGAAAGACAGATAAATATTCATTAAAAGGGATGAACTGGTGGGGCAGATCGGTTTACTGAGGGCTGTCTCATTTACATATTGATTAAACAGAAGTTTTAATGAAAAAAGTGCTGAGGATAATGGTAAGAAAACTAGTTTTTAACCTGCTGATATCTCCCTATAGAGCACAGGGCCCTGAGGATGAAGGTAAGTTTCTTACCCTCATCCTCAGTGCAGTTTCTATGCTATTAGGAGTTTAAGCTTTGGGGGGTGGGGTCTTCCAAAACACCTAATTAGCATTAGAGTTAAACTCCTAATAGCACAGAAACAGAGTCAAGGATGAAGGTAAGGGCCATTTACACATCCGCAAAGAACTGTCCTTGCACAGAAAGTATTCAGTGGACTGGACCTCGGAGCTCCCAGCATCAACATTCATTAAAAATATTGGCGCTACTGTACTGACACTATCATCCTCATTGCCACATGCACAATAGGGACATATCAGCAGGTTAGCTACTTCTAACCTGCTGATAGTTTCCCTTTAAATTGTGCTCCTTGGTTGTATGGCAATTTGTAAAATCTACACAAAGAATATTTTCACAAGTTCTAGATAAAAATGGTGGCGCATGGCAACCAAATGTTTATTTGGTTTGATTGCACTTTAAAAAAAAAATGCTGTTATATGGTTTCTTTTTATAAACTTGTCACTTTTATCATAGAAAACGTGACTGTCTATGACATGTCAAAAGTTTTCTATGATGACAGTGACACTTTAAGAATTAACTCTGCCACATTCATATTGGGTAGGCTGTTGTAAAACATGTTATATTCATAATCAAAAACTATTTTTATCCACATTTCTTGTAAAACAATGTAACTAATACGATTAGGCCATGTTCAACAATGTATGTTTTGCATAAATCATGGCTGTTGCTGCAACAACTTTGCAACAATGGCCGTAATTTATGCAAAACATACATTCTATGTGAATGAATGGAATATCAACCGGCCACAAGAAAAACTGACATGTCAGTTTTGTGCGGCTGCTATTCATTGAATAGCGGCCGCATGGACATGTCAGTTCACACAATGGAGCGCGGCTCCAGCCGCACTCTTTATTGTGTGCAAAGTGAATTAGGATGTGGGCGCACACGGGTGCACCCGCATCCGGATTCAACAGAAATGAAGATCATCTGGCCGGTACTGCAGTACTAGCAGGAATGATCTTCACTAACACCGGCTGTTCTGGACCCGGCTGAGTCACAGAACGGCCAGTGTTATATGCTGTGTGAACCCGGCCTTATGGTGAAAATTGGTGAAAATAATCAGAAGTAATATTATTAACTGAACGTTACTTACCTCACAACCCTTATTATTTATCTATCTGTCAATCTGCTTTAAGGTCGAGGCATTGGACATGTTCTAAAGGAGATGTTTCAAGTGTCTAAGGGAATGAGGCCTTCATCCCCTCATTTGATTTTGTTGGTGACTGATGGGCGATCTCAGGATAATGTCATGCAGCCTTCCAGAGTGGCTCATGCCTTAGGTAATGCTATTTTATGGTTTACTATCACTAAACATACATTTTGATTGAATTATCCCACAAGATTTTCACAACCCATTTGTTAGATATTGTTTAGATGTGTGTTTAAAGGGAACCTGTCATCATTTATCTGTCCTATTTTAGCCCATAGACGTTAATGCAGCTTATTATTACATAGAAAAAACAGCTGTATTTTAACCTCAAAATTGCGGCCATATTTTCGAATTATTTGTGTGTAATCACAGCCTAATAATGAGCTTCTTTGAAGTTGTAGGAAACTGGTCGGCATGGACACACAATATAGAATAATTCATTTTGACTATCAAAGTAATTAACAGGCTCATTATACACTAAAAACTGCATTTTTTTCACCTGTTCACCCATTGTTTTATTTTCACTTAAAATTACGGCTGTATTTTGCTTTTATTTTACCGGAAAATATTAATTAGTAACAGCTATTCAAAACAATGTACTGTGTGTACACCAAAATGTTCCCTATCCAAACTACAAATAAATAAATAGATAAAAAAAAAACAGATCTCAGCTTTTATATCTTAACAAGCTCTGGTTTTTATTTATTCCCTGCATAAATGTACAATCTGCAACAAAGAGTGACATTTTCAGGGAGGGTGATACCATTTTAATGCAACTTTTATGGAGTTAATCCAGAATTCCCTAATAAGGTGTATGTAAATGGGTTTTCTTAACTGGACAACCCCTATAATAACTATGAAATAAGGATAATGGTGCATTTTCTTATCCATTATTTCATCTTCACTGTTGAAGTATTTCACCTAATGCATTGTCCTTAGTGTACTTGTGATGGAAATACATTCATGGCACATGTGACTGGATGAGCTGTGTGACATGATAGCCATATTACAGGATATTTGGATTACATTTCTGTCAATCTCATGGAAGAATAAAAAGAATATAACACAATTGTGACACAAATGTATCCATTTTCTACTTTCCTAAAAGGGAATCATTAAAATATTTAGTAATTTGAAGATGGCATCAATCCATTTCAAAGTGTGAAATGTTCTGAAATATTTTTCTTTTAGTACACAAATAGGTGCATTAAAGGTACTTCTCTATTTGATCACATAATTATACCATCTTTATCTGTAAATTATACTTTATTCTCACTTCTCAAATGTATTCATAGCTTAAAACTGTACATCAGAAATGTCATTTTAAGTTTGCCTAGTTTTAGTTTTCATATGATGTCATTGGAAAATCTGTGAAGATAAAAGGCTTGTCTGGTGTATAAAACCAGCTGTTGTTTATACAGAATGTGAACATGACCTTAGGCTATGTTTCCACATAGTAAAATAAATTTTGTTGTAAAAATACAGCTGTATTTTCTATATATTAATTCGAGCCATTGAATTCAATGGAAATTTGGCGGCAGTGTACACACTCTATAGAGTAATTAATATCACTCTCAAATAATGAACATGCTCATTATTTAACACCTGTTTTAAAAAAAAAAAAAAAAAAAACCTGACTTTTTTGTTCTACCTGTTGTTTTTACACATTGTTTTCACTCAAAATTCCATGGCATGATATCGAGCCTCACAATGACGCAAGCAAGCGCCGATCAGCGTGATGCAGTGCCTTTGAAGGCATAATTGATCACCTGGCTGGGACTCACAAATCATTGCTGTATTATTGTTTGTGTGGCCATTTAAAAATATTGCTACAGCCACACATCCCCTGTTTACACAGAGAGATGTGCAGGTGGTAGCGATAAAAGTTACCACCTGCACAAAAGATGTGATCAGCTGATTAGCTGGCGTTTTCCTGTTCCTCCGCTGACAAGCCAATTATCAGCCAAAGGAGCGATTCTGCCAGCACTCCTTGCTGATCATCAGCCCATGTAAAAGAGCCTTAAGGCTGTGCATTTTGCGTTTTTGTTGTGCATTTTTTTAATGTAATCAGAAGCTAAATTGTTCTGTCTGGACTCTACAGTGTGATCAGTATCACGTGGTGGTCAGATTGTGTATAATATAGAATCATGTTTTACCAGCTGCTAGCTTTCTTTTCAATGAGTTTTCTTTGCATTTCCCAAACGCAGGTGTGGAAACAAAGCCTTGGGGAACTTCTATTTAGGATTTTTGTCTTAAGCCCCTAGAGAACTTGACACATAAATGCATTACCTTCATGACCTATTACTGTGAATGGTTTAATGTATTAAGTTGTACTCCCATCTGAAGAAGTTAACCCTATTCACTGGGGATAACAGGCTGATTAGTGAAGGGGTCCAATACCAATCCCGAGATTGAGGGCAAAACTGTACTGAACGAATGACATGCACCATGCATGTATGGCACGTGCTCAGTTCCTTCTGTATGGGGCCGCAAAAAACAAACAAAAAACAAAACAAAACAAGAACAGCACAATTTGAGCTTTAGGGCTAGCCCCCCCCCCCCCCTCCATTTCCCCTCTCTGCACATTGACCACTGCCCAGATCACATAGCATGCCTTCCCATAGAAGTGAATAGGGTTCATTCCCGCGTACTGTGACTATGTTCATGAGGCTTTCTGTAAAAAAATGTATGTATGTGACCCTACACGGATCCCAGTCTAGCTCAAAAGTGTGTACTACAGCAAACATCAACTCCAAACATCAAACACATCAGCCACAAAAATCATTTTCAAAAATTATGTAACAAAGTTTATTGAAAAACAATATTAATTCTACATAAATACATATATCAATAAAAGTATGTAAAATATGGAGGCAAGACAGAACACACAGCACGGGAAGAGAGGACTGCACGGCATCTAAGTAAAAAAGTCTATGCACACTTTGGCCAATGAGATTATTGTGAACAGATTGTAATGGCTTAGTGCAACAATAAAAAATACTCAGGGGCAAAGTGTGTAAAAAACCAAGCCCACATCTCTTAGCATAGATCCTAAAAAGAACAGAGTATAAAGTAGGTGCATGAGTAGCCAGAGTATCCCAATATAGACAGATATAAATTGCTCTAGGGAAAAGTTCTCCAAGTCTAGCCACTCATGCAACATAAAAGTAAACATCAAATCAGAGAGAGATGGAAGTAGATAAGTAGATAAGCCATCTTACCCACAGAACACCCCAACGCACGTTTCAGGTCACGCCCTTCGTCAGGAGGTCAAGCTGTGGCGGACATAGCACTTGTGCAGCCTGTTCAGCTGCACAGTGGCCCAGGCCAATAGAGGGGCCGGCCAGGCTCAGACTCTAAAGTGTCAGCTCAGCATGGCACATGTCTGTAGTGGGCCCCCCAGGCAGCATCAGCACCTGGGAAGTGCGGGCCCCCTGCTCCCGGGGGACCACTTAGTCACTGGATGCTGTGCCGGGACGGGACTGTTCTCCTCTCTCCTCCTTTCCTCCTGCATGCTGCTGCTGACAGCTCTCCCCCTCCTGCACTGTCTGGCATATCTTGTGTGAGGAGGAGAGAGCATGTGATGACAGGGGCTGGAGGGACCCTGCAGGGTTATGGCTGACAGGGAGAGGAGAGGAGAAACAGCAGCAGCAGCAGCTCTGACAATGAGTGATTATTGTCAGTGTGTCTATCAGGCTGCTGGAAGTTGTAAGATAGAGCGTGCACTGTGTAAGAGAAAGCATAGAGCCCCCACCCTCTGATGCTGATGTTTGATTATGAGTTTATGCCTTTTTTGCCAATTACTTTGCCCCCCTTCCCCCTGCAGCATGGTTGTTGTATTTTTCTTTCATCTCCCTCCTAAGCAGCCACATATAGTACATGTATCCCACCTGTGCAGCCACATACAGTAGATGTATCCCACCTGTGCAGCCACATATAGTACATGTATCCCACCTGTGCAGCCACATACAGTACATGTATCCCACCTGTGCAGCCACATACAGTACTTGTATCCCAACTGTGCAGCCACATACAGTGCATGTATGCCACCTGTGCAGCCACATACAGTACTTGTATCCCAACTGTGCAGCCACATACAGTGCATGTATCCCACCGATGCAGCCACATATAGTACATGTATCCCACCTGTGCAGCCACATACAGTAGATGTATCCCACCTGTGCAGCCACATATAGTACATGTATCCCACCTGTGCAGCCACATACAGTACATGTATCCCACCTGTGCAGCCACATACAGTACTTGTATCCCAACTGTGCAGCCACATACAGTGCATGTATGCCACCTGTGCAGCCACATACAGTACTTGTATCCCAACTGTGCAGCCACATACAGTGCATGTATCCCACCGATGCAGCCACATACAGTGCATGTATCCCACCTGTGCAGCCACATACAGTACATGTATCCCACCTGTGTAGCCACATACAGTACATTGTATCCCACCTGTGCAGCCACTTACAGTACATGTCTCCCACCTGTGCAGCCACATACAGTACATGTATCCCACCTGTGCAGCCACATACAGTACATGTCTCCCACCTGTGCAGCCACATACAGTACATGTATCCCACCTGTGCAGCCACATATAGTACATGTATCCCACCTGTGCAGCGACATACAGTACTTGTATCCCAACTGTGCAGCCACTTACAGTACATATCTCCCACCTGTGCAGCCACATACAGTACTTGTATCCCAACTGTGCAGCCACATACAGTGCATGTATCCCACCGATGCAGCCACATACAGTGCATGTATCCCACCTGTGCAGCCACATACAGTACATGTATCCCACCTGTGTAGCCACATACAGTACATTGTATCCCACCTGTGCAGCCACTTACAGTACATGTCTCCCACCTGTGCAGCCACATACAGTACATGTATCCCACCTGTGCAGCCACATACAGTACATGTATCCCACCTGTGCAGCCACATACAGTACATGTATCCCACCTGTGCAGCCACATACAGTACATGTATCCCCTCCGTGACCCAACAGTGATTAAGGGCCCATTGGTTCTATCCCCTATTAGTGCTGTTCTGGGGTCACTTCAACACTCTGAGTTTATATTCTAATCTCCCACAAAGCATCCAGTGTACAATGCACCTAGGACCCTCCAAGTACAACAGCTGTAAACACTACAACTCCCACCATTTACTGCAGCCCCCAGAATGTGCTGGGATTTGAAGTACAAATGACTCAAGGGGTTATCCCCTCTGAAACTACAACTCCCAGCATTCTCTGAGAGCTTCATAAGTGTAAGGCATTCTGAGAGTTGTAGTTATTGTTATTCCAGGAGTTGTGGTCACAGATACATCAGTGCAGGATGGGACCAGGTCAGCATGTTGCTTCTGATAAGTTCTTTATTTGGGTGCCCCCCATGATCAGTTCTATTGGTGGGACACAGGTCCCACACTAAGGCCACAAAGGTCTGCACAGACTGCAGTACAGTCCTCCAGTGGTCCCCTACATCTGTACTATAGGGCCCTCCCGAGAGACCAGGACACATGTACCGGATAACCAGGTGCATATATGTGTGTGCCTTTAAGGCAGAAAGGAGAAACGAATAGGTTATAGGGGCACAAACACATTTTTTGCACAGGGGCCCTCTGCAGTCTATGTCTGCCCCTGCTGTAAAGCATATACCTAAATGGTTTTAAAAGCAGCTCAGACCAGTTTTCTGCCCCTGTAAATGTATTAGAAAATGAAACATATTTCTGTATCCAGTTTGAATGAGTGAGAAAAAAAAATCTAGGAGGCACTTTTACCTTTGGCTCTGTTTTCCCTTTTTTTTCTCCACAGGAATCCGTATGCTTGCTATTGGGGTAGGAGCAGCTGATATGGATGAGCTTCGATCTATCATGATGAACCGTAACTTACAGGACATCTTTTTTGTCAGCTCCTTTGATGACTTCCCAACAATTGTGCAGGAGCTAATAGAGACAATATGCTATGAAAGTGAAGAACCAGTGAAAATTCAGCCCATAGAGGTATAATCTTAATTTATTAAAGATTTTTTTTAATTTTTAAACTTTTTTGTTGGTGGTGGTGGGGAGGGCTTTTGGTAAATAATAAGCTGGATAAACACTTGGTTTTACATTTAGACTATGCTCCCACACCATAAAAGAAAAATGCGGCTGTATTTTCAATTTGTTAATGTACTCCATTGAAGTCAATATGAAACTGTCCGACAGGACTTACATAGTATAGAATAACGTCGGTAATTGATTATGACCATCCATATAATGAACATGCTCATTACTTATTACCTGCTTTTGCAAAATACGGCCATTTTTTTCCCATCTGTTAACACATTGTTTTATTTTTTACTGAAAATGACAGTTGTATTTAACTTTTGTTTTACTGTGTGTGACCCTAGCCTAAAGGGTGTGAATATTGTAAATTGAGAAATAGTTCATAGAGGACATGTCTACAGAGGACATGTCTTTGCTTTGTATTATTGTAAATTTAGCAATCTAAATTTGTGAGTACACCCTTATGCTATATTCAAACAACATAAAAATAAGGGCCGTATTTGGATAAATGTGGCCAGAGATAAGGATCATTTTCTTTATTTCAGGCCGTATTTATCCAAATATGGCCGTATTTTGCCCTAATTTTTATGTTGTGTGAACCTGGCTATTCCCACACAGTATTTTGCGCAGTATTTTTAACCAAAACCAGAAGTGGATTGGAAACACAGAAAGACTATGTTCACATACTGTTGAAATTGAATGAATGGTGGTCATTTAATGGCCAATAAATACAACCGCCGTTGATTTGAAAAAAAAAAAAAAAACGATAGCTATTTGCTACTAAATGACGGCCATCCAATCAAAATATTGGCCAAAAAATGAGCAAAAAAAGTGTGTGTCGGAACATAGCCTTAAACAGGTTGGGATTATTAAGATTGGCTGGTTGATTGATTGCTGTTGGCTGTGTTCACACATTGCCATTTCATTGCATTACTGCATCATTATATTACTGCATTAAATATATTTCTTATGATTAAATATATTCCTTATGATCCAACAATTCAAACTGGTTCAGAGCTCCTGGTATCATCATGATTGATGATGCCAGAAGTTCCAAAGTCCATTCTGTAGCAAATTGTCCATATTTATGGACAGTGCACAGAACATGTAATGTTCCCTTATGTTGGCAGTCTTCACTGTTACTATACTGTGATCCTATTGAAATATTGCAGGTGTGTGATTGCCAGGGCATCATACTGCCTAGAGGCTTTTTGGCACTTTGGTCATGTGGTCCAGGCCTTGCATGCTTTATCTGTGCCCCAGTAGTGTCTTTTTGGGCCTGTAATTGACATGTATTTTTGCAGTGCATGCACAAATCAATTTACCCGTTCCCACTGCAATGGTTTTCATTTGGGGCTGGGTTCACACTACGTATATTTCAGTCAGTATTGTGGTCCTCATATTGCAACCAAAACCAGGAGTGGATTAAAAACACACAAAGGATCTGTTCACACAATGGTGAAATTGAGTGGATGGCCGCCATATAATGGCAAATATTTGCTGTTATTTTATAACAACGGCTGTTATATTGAAATAATGGCCGTTATTTACTGTTATATGGCGGCAATCCCCTCAATTTCAACATTGTGTGAACAGATCCTTTCACTGTTTTTAATCCACTCCTGGTTTTGGTTGCAATAAGAGGACCACAATACTGACTGAAATATACGTAGTGTGAACCCATATGGAAATATGATTAAAATATTAATTAATTATTTAAATATTAAAGTTTTTACTATAGCAGGGGTTTGAATATGCATACTGTTTTCAATCATGTCAAAATATGCTTCTTTTTTTATAAATTAAATGTTATTTTTATTACATTACTGACTTAAATCATTATCACATCTCAAGACAACTGAAAATGCTTTTTTTTTTTTGTAGTCCACCACAACAGAGACTGAAAATGAAGATACACCTCCTGAGCAGCCAGTGGGACCATGCACATCAACATGTCCAAAAGTAATTTTTTTTACCCCACTTTTAATATTTTCAGATTGCTATAATAAACGTAAAAACATATTTAGTTGTGTTAAAGCAGGGTATACATATTATGCAGCCATTAACTGCAAATAGCATTAATTAGCATTTTTGGCTTGGCTAAAAGTATAGTGTTTTACAAAATACAGAATTCTTAAATTTGGCATATTACCTGTTTCAAAATAAATAATAACAATAATAATACATAATAATAATGTATTTACTTATTTTGAAAATGTAAATGGAATGAATATATAAGGCTTGTATTAATAAAACTGACTTATTTACAAAGATCATGCAGGTGCATGAAACAATACAGAAACTATGAAGTAGCAGTAAATTAGTCCATGATGAAACAAAAAGGGGACATTTATTAAGACTTTGTAAGCTGGTCTTAAATTAAGCCTCGCCCCCATTCTTCCCTTTTAAATGCACTAAGACACGCGGGCCTCTTACTGAATCCGGCCAGCCGCACAAAATCTACACCTGTTTCCAGCGAGCAGGCGTAAAACATGACAAATGAGATGCAGGAGCAGGCCATGCCTCTTCCCCACCTTGCCCCCCTCCCCCCCATTGGGCAAGTGGGGATATGGCAGGCGTACGCCAGGGAGAAGGGGTGAATCCGTGCCTTCTTCCTGGTGTAAGCCCCGGCCATTACCTCCCCATAGTGTTTAATTCTCTATGAAAAAAAAAATACAAAATAGACAAGCATGTGTCACCTGAAAGCAGTCCTCACTCCGCCTCATAGCGGAAGCGGCCCTGCTCTCTTCACATCATATACATGCATACAGTAATAAATAATTTCTGTTTCGAAGACATGCAAAATGATTTCTTTTTAGCATACATCTAAAAGCTTTATATCTAAATACTAAAAAAGGCGCTAACAGTATCTCTTTTTTTGTGTAATTTTATAATTATAAGATAAATATACACATATATGTTTTTTGTTTTGCAGGGACAAAAGGGAGAAAAGGTAAGTTAACTCTGCTTGTACTGTGTATTTAAAATTTTGAGATTTTACAATAGATTTATACGCTTATTTACTGAACTTTTTTTACAGGGTGAAAAAGGGCCCCCTGGACAGAATGTAAGTATGTACTGTCTTTAAAAGTGTCCCTGATGGTATAGGTCTGGGTGCTTAGAGCCTTACAAATAGCTAGAACAAGTGGGGTGAAATCCTCGGCTAAATACTTCCCTGTCTCACTGCTTGTGACATAAGATGGGCTTCAAAGAGAATCCAACTTTAATACTAGTTCTCTGTTCCATTTAAAATGAAAAGATTGCTTTCACAATTTTATATTTCAAATCTACATAAAATATTGTGTTAGTTGTACATTTACAATACATTTACCATTTTACCATCTTCATGTATTTAATGTATGTTTTTTTTTTTTTTTTTAATCTAAAGACTTTCACAGGTCTACAGACTGGGGGATTGGACATTCTTAATATGAACTCAAAAGGAGAAAAGGGAGAACGGGTAACATTATATTGACATTGACTAAATCATCAAAATACAGTGGTACCTTGATTTGAGAGTAACTTGGTTTAAGAGTGTTTTGGTTTAAGAGCTCACAGTTTTTCAAAATTGTGACTTGGTTTAAGAGCATTGCTTTGGTTTAAGAGCTCCCTGTACTGGGTAGGAGCGCGAGTGGAGGAGGGGCATGGTCTGCATAGCGGGGTCTACAGCACTGTACTCTGACCCAGGAAGTCTCCCTCACCTTCCAAATCATAGCAGATCCACTTCAGGCTGGGGCTCACATCAGGGGACAGGACTGTGGAAGTAATCTCTTCATAGCTGTTACCCCTCTCTTCCCGGACACAGAGTTCTGCATGTATGTGCCCACATCTGCCCAGCTCATTCCTTCATGCTCCCTGCAGTCTCTGTCAGTCCTGATTGGTCCATGCTGAACACACATCCCTTCCCCATTGCTGTCATGTGACCACACTGACCTCTGACAGCAGCCCTGCTTCTCTATTCTAGCTTGTTGTACTACACTACTGCATTATGGGGATCTGCAGCTCCATTCTGTATCTACAAACAGCTGCTGTGTTATCAGGTTTATGCAGTTACTGTACATTATACTCCACATGCTGATTGTTATACTGTACAGTAACCTATAATATCACATATTCAGCTGTTTATAAAAGTTTGTTTCATTTGTTTCATTACATGTTATTCAGAATATAAAATTATTTTTGGGGTGTGGAACCAATTGTCTGCATTTCTGTAATTTCCTATGGGAAAATTTGCTTTGGTTTAAGAGTTGATTTGGATTACAAGTACGGTCCCGGAATGAATTAAGTTTGTAATCCAAGGCACCACTGTATTAATCATACTTATTAATGCACTATATGCCATTTGAAATATAATTCCTCATTAAAGCAAAACAGAATACTGCATGGATTTTTAAATGCTTTCAATAGTTTTGTCTAAATGAATTAGAACATGATTTTATGGGCTTACGTAGCATATCTACCATTACCCTACCTTTTTTTTTTACTTGCCACAAGAACACACTAGGTGGTTGTATATGTTTACCATTTATCAATAGAAAATATGAAAAATCTTCACGTCATATAATGCTCATAAACATCACTAGGTAAAGCATTGAGGCAGTATACACATATCCTTAGAGAGGTTATCCAGGTGTCTGGGACCAGGTGTCTGTTGTACCTTTGCCCTTCATGTCCATGGGTGGTTCACATGCACATTTCCATTGGAAACCTAAAATTGATGGTTTGGAGACCTTATGTGATACTGTATGTTTGCATAATTATGGTAGAGTGGTATAGAACTTTTTTTCTTGAGATTAGATGTGGGCTGCGAGCCAGGCACTGTGCAGCCACCCAAACTGTTCCCACATTATAATCTGCCTCTGGGCTGAGTTGGCCATCACTGCCAAGATGAGTCTGCTTCAAAAGTAGGAAGAAGAGCAATGCTTTGGAGCTGCCTTTGCACCCCCACTGATGTCTACACCTGCATGAGTGAATGCTTTGTCAACCATGCAGCATAACAAGTCCCCCTTTGTTTGCTTTCCAAGTCATGCTTCTGTTTTCCTTCCAAATTTTAACCCAATTATGATTGTTTGATTACAATTATAATTGTATAAGGATTTGAATGATAATATGATTTCTGTTATTGTGTATTAATCATTTATTACATTTTCTTATGTTGTTGTTCCTTTTTTTAACTAACAGTCCTAACAATTATCCATATTTCTAGGGTCTCCCTGGCCAAGATGGTGTTCCCGGGCTTCCAGGACGTCCTGGTCGGACAGGCCCTCCAGGTCCACCAGGTCTAATGGTGAGTACATAGTAATCTCAATGTATGCAGTGCACAGGGGTTGTGTTCATGGGATTACTCCTCTAAAGGAGTAATTCCACTGTGTAATGTTATGGTGTATTTCTAGCACGAGCCATAACATTTAAATCAGTGGAACCCTGGTTGTTTGGAGACCTGGTGATCTAAAGAATGAAAATACCAAGATTCTCTTGGCTTATTCCCATTGTGCTGGTCCTTTTGTTGTACAAGAGAACTGCAAAATAGTTCCTTAGAAATGGATTAAAATTGTGGCCTATGTATTATGAGGAAAGGGGGGGGGGGCTAATCAGAAAGTGATGGCAGTTTGTAGCGAATGAACTGCTTACTATCATGATGAATAAGCAATTGGAAAAATTACTGGCAGTAGTCTGTGTTAAAGAATTATGTATGATGTCCAATACTGTCTACTAAAGACTTATACATGATGCTGAAATCATATTGCTTATAAACATAAAATTATGAGATTTATTAATTGAACATTTATGAACAATGAAGATTAAACATTATGCTAATATAGTATTGTTTTCCTATTTAGGGCCATAAAGGTTTCCAAGGAGACACTGTAAGTATAGAAGTACCATTACAACTATAACACCCTCCTCAGAATATATTCCCTGACCCAACCTCTCTGTCAGATTACGGCCCCATCTCAATTCTTTCCTTTCCCTCAAAACTTTTTAAAGAACATACTGTATATACCTCAAACTATCCTCCCACCTCTCATCCAGCACACTATTTGACTTAAAAATAATGGAAATGGACTCTTGATCCAGCACTCCAAGACATGTAGAAATTTTCAATAATAAAATATAACTATTTGACTACCTACAATCTGGCTTCCATCCCACCACTCTACTAAAAGCACCCTAATCAAATTAGCTAGAGATCTGCTAACCACCAAAGCCTCAAGCCAATACTCTGCTCCTTCTTCTGCCTTGACACAGTTGATCATTCTCTTCTGCTACAAACTCTCTCAGCCCTTGGTTTCACAGACTTGGCCTATACCTAACCAGTCACACATTCGGTATCTCTAAATGACACACCACCTCCTCACCTTGCCCTATCATTATTGGTGTCCCAAAAGGTTCTGTCCTGGGAATCCACTTTTACATATATACTTTTGGCCCAAGACAGGTCATAGAACAAGGCCACTGCCTCAGGACAACCTTTGATTCTGCTTTCTCTTTCACACATCTATTTTTTATCACATATTCAAACAATTAGGGTGGTATTACACGAGTCGATGTAAACGAGAGCCGATCTGCTATCGGTGCGCCTTTACTGGGCCTATTACACGGCCCGATAATTCTTTAAGGGCTGCATTGACATTGCTACTGATGTCCTTGCAGCCCTTGTTTAAACTCTATACATTACCTATCCATGCTGCAGGGCTCCTCTTGCAGTCTTTTTCTAACCGGGTCCAGCGCACTGCAGCTCTTGAGAGGCCTGTCTGAGCTGACAGGACTCTCAGCCAATCACGGGCCACGGCAGTCCCGGCCAGTGATTGGCCGGTCTAAAGCTGCAGCGTGCGGACCCAGGAAGAAGAAGATGCAAGAGGAGCCCTGCAGCATGCATTGGTAATGTATAGAGCCTCCTGACAATTTATAGGTTCAAACCTATATCAACCATCAGCCAATGAATGTTGTCATCGGCTGATCGTTGTGTTTATTACACGGAGCCATAATTGGCCAGATAGGTGGATTATTTTTCCGTGTAATAGGGCCCTTACTATCTCCTGTAACGATTCTAAACAGGTCCTGTAACGACCTCCACAGTATGTAAGACATGGCAGCACATTCAGGACCAATTCTATAGAACTTGGTTCTACTGGACCCATTTGTTAACTGCTTAGTGGAAATTTCATCTACTCCTCCCCCCCCCCTGCCCCCCACCTCCTTCCTTTTCTTCCCATTCTTCTTTCCTCTCATGATCTTTTTGCCATCCTGCTTACAAAACAATTTCCATGCATGGATGACTTGTCAAAAAGATGAGCTTGCTGGGACAATTTTTTTGTATGTATTTTATATAAAGGGGTACTTCAGCAAAAAAAAAAAAAAAAAATTCTTTCAAATCAACTGTCATAAAATTATATAGATTTGTAATTTACTTCTATTTACATATTTCAAGCCTTTAAGTACTTATAAGCTGCTGTACATCCTGCAGGAAGTGATGTATTCTTTCCAGTCTGACACAGTGCTCTCTGCTGACATCTCTGTCCGTGACAGGAACTGTCCAAAACAGTTGCAAATCCCCATAGAAAACCTCTCCTGCTTTGGACAGTTCCTGTGATGGACAGAGAGTACTGTGTCAGACTGGAAAGAAAACACCATGTCCTGCATGGCATACAGCAGGTGATAAGTGATGGAAGACTAGAGATTATTTTTTTTTTTTATCAATTATTGAACTTTTTTACCATAGCACAAATTGTACATGTAAGCCGTAGTGTACATTTTTGTGAGATAAACAACCAGTATTTGCACAAAAGGAAAGAAAAAGGAACAAACTTGAAACCATGGAAAATTACAGATTTGTTGAGTCTCGAGCTTTAAGTCCATAGAACAGGTAGATATGTAAAGTCCTGATACCCAGAAGTAAATTACACATCTGTGTAACTTTCTGACACCAGTCAAATATGATCAACTTCTGTTTTGCTTTGTCAGCAAAATCATTTAATATGCTACATTTTTCGAATCATATTAATTTTAGGGACCTCAAGGATACCCGGGACCTCCTGGACCAAAAGGGGATAGAGTAAGTATTTTCTATGCATCCTGCAAATAGGATAATTAAATGGTTACTCTCATATTAGGCATTTATGCTACTTGCTTAGCTCTTTCTGTAATGCCTGTAAGTCTCTGGGGGGAGGACTGTATACAGGGCTGTACCTGCTATGAGGCCAAGTGGGTTTCTTGTTTCCTTTCATCCACAATCAAGACCTTCAAAAGCAACCTGAAAACACATCATTTTACACTAGAGACTCCAACCTATAATAATTCTGCATCACACTTTGACTGGCTCCCCTTTACCCCCTGTCTTCCTCCCGTTACCTTATAGATTGTAGCCCTCGCAGGCAGGATCCTCTATCCTTGTCTGTTAGCCTGCCCTTTATCTTATTCATTTAACGTGCTTTAATCTTAAAATGTTTGTCATTTGATGAGCGAATATATAGTATTAATAAAGCAGAGTGCTTCATTACCAGCGGCTGTCGACTTTTTTTTACTGGCAGAATCTGCAGATGTGAACACAACCATAGTAGACATAGTGTTCTGTTACCTAGTTGTTATTGTAAGCATTTTTAAAGGTGCTTTTTCTTATATATATGACTTGTTCTCATAGGGGGAACCTGGCTATGTGTTGGGAGCAGTTGATGGATTGGCTGGGCTTGGCGGCATCCCTGGATCCCCTGTAAGTATATGTGTTAGGGTGCTTTTAGATGGCCTGATCTTTGGCTGTGGTGGCGGTTAGCGAGATCAGCTCATATTTGCAGTGCTTTTAGACAGCACAACTAATTGAATGACTAGGCTGCACGAATGATCGCTGTATTGTTCATACAGACATTTAAATCTATTGCTATCAAGTGCTACAACCCACACAAAAGATGCGATCATCCGAGGATTGCGCATTTTTACACTCCTCAGCTGATTGCTGTCACTTTTACACTGGCCAATTATTGGCCAAAGGAGCATTTTAAGCAATGCTTCTGGCTGATAATCAGTCCATGTAAATGGTTTTTTACTGTCATGTTATCATGTAAGAGTTCCTATTCTGTTATTCATTGCACAGTACTCTCCCTCCTCCTGCCCAATTCTGATCTGTAAGATGAGTGCCAATTAAGCTGATCACTCTTTATTAGAGATGAGCGAACCGGGTTCGGGTTTGAGTCGATCCGAACCCGATCGTTCGGCATTTGATTAGCAGTGGCTGCTGAACTTGGATAAAACTCTAAGGTTGTCTGGAAAACAACCGCTAATCAAATGCCGAACGTTCGGGCTCGGATGGACTCGAACCCGAACCCGGTTCGCTCATTTCTACTCTTTATAACATTCTGGAGTATATGGAACTTGCCATTTTAAAAACTGAAGCAGTAAAAATTAATATTTGTATCATTCTTAAAACTTTTGGCCATGACTGTATATCAATGTTGGTAAGTATGTATGTAGCTGAGTTGTGTGTGTGTATGCTGATGCAGAAAAGCTGTGTGTGTGTTAAGCTGTATGTGTACTTACAGTATACTGATGTTGCAAACCTCTGTATGAATGTGGATCTATCAGAGCTGTGTGTATGCAGATAGAGCTGTATGTATGTATGTATGTGTAGCTATTACTTAGCTGTAGCTTTAACAATGACATTTTTTAGGGCTCAAAAGGTCACCCGGGTTCCCCAGGACTTCCAGGACCTCCTGGTGTTCCAGGATTCCCTGGGCCACAGGGTCCTCCAGGAATTTCCATCAAGGTATGGATTCAATACCTTCAGTGCAGTGTTATTAACATACAGATACATTACACATACTGAAACTGACCATGACTCTTTGGGTTAAAGATATGCGCAACATTTTTGAAACATTTCATATTCCAGGAAGAATAAGTCATGAATACATTTTCATTGATAAAATACCAATAGTTGGTTTCTGCTTTTGACTGATCATTGTGAGGCTATGTTTACACAACATTTAACAGCGTCCGTTGCAAAGCAACGGACGCTGTTAGACAGCCGGCCGTCGGGCTGCACTCATCCTGCAGCCGATACCTCCATATCGGCTGCAGGCACGTTCTTTTTTCACAATTGATTTGCGGGCACCGGCGTCTGTTCCCGCAAATCAATTAGCCATTCACTCCAATGCAATGTGTGGCCGCGCTGCACATTGCGTTGTGTGAACAGCTGATGTTTCCGGACGCTGTTCACTGAAATAATTGACAGGCACATTATTCTAACGCCCGTTCTAAAGATCGGGCGTGAGAATAACGATGTGAGAACACAGCGGGCTGCATTGCATTGACTTTAATGCAATGCCGCCCCTGCAGTAAAGAACGGACACAGAGGCCATTGCAATCTGCGTCCATTCTTTACTTAAAAAGAACATTGTGTGAACATAGCTTGACAGTGAGTTGGCAGATAATAATATGAAGATGATTGTTGGACAATCGAAACTTTGTGCATTCACATGTACCGGATCCGCAGGAGATTTGATGCTGTGTTCAGTCATTTAGTTACATTCATATCTGCAGCATCAAATCTGCTGGGGATCTGTGCCATCAAATCTTCTGTGGATCCTGTGTGTGAACGCACCCTTAGGCCATGTTTACATGGTGCTAGACACCGGCCATTCTGTGAGTTCACCAGCTGTACAGGAGTACCGGCCGGATGATCTTCATTTCTGATGAATTGGGATGCAGGTGTATCCATGTGCGCCCACATCTCAATTCGTCGCTGCACACAATAGAGCGTGCGGCCAGAGCCCCACTTTCCATTGTGTGAATCAACATGTCTGTGTGGCCGCTATTCAATGAATAGCGACCACAGAAAACTGACATGTCAGATTTTCGTGTGGCTGGATGGAATTCTGGCTGGAGCGTATACTATGTGTATACACTCTGATAGGGATTCCATTAATTCAAATACAACGTATGTTTTGCATTAATCATGGCCGTTGTTGCAAATTGCAACAACGGCCGTGGTTTATGTAAAACATACGTATGTTGTGTGAACATGGCCTTAGGGTGCCTTCAGACGTACAGGAATCCACAGCAGATCCACAGCAGATTTGATGGTGCAGATTTCATGCTGTGTTCAGCCATGTGCAGGCAGATCAAATCTACTGCAGATCCACAACATAAAATCCACTGCGATACGGTATGTGAGAAGCAACCCTTAAGGTAGATCTAGGAAACAATAATTATATAATTGGAACACCAATTGCAATTCCAATTTATCTTAACATCATTGTACTTTTCTGATACATCTTCTTACAGGGTGAACCAGGTGATCCAGGGAACCAGGTGAGCATATTTGTTTATGTTTTTATTATCTTTAGTTAAAACATTATATATACTGTATATCGCATATATAAAATCGCATCTGCACCTAAAATGTATGTTCCCCTATATCTGTTAGTAGGTTTATGGCACTTGTTGGTGTAAATTGGATGGTATATGTTTTTTGGATCTTTTTTTTTTTTTTATCATCAGTTTTCCTCTGTGGCAAAAGAGGAAATTACCAAGCTGATACATTCAAAATAAAGGCAATAAAAGTCACACAGAAATAAGAAAAAAGAAAAAAAACCCTGCTAATTGTATTGAACAATGGAGGCATGAGAATATGTCCAAACAAGCAAACACTTCAAAACGTGCCACCTTTATTTAGAGGCATGATACTTTTTAATATATTAGGCAGAATACTCTCCATCTTCAATGTCTTAATAAAATGGTATAAAATTTACCATTACAAAAAAAAATAATATATATATATATATATATATATATATATATATATATATATATACGGGCAGATTTTTTATATATTCAACTGGTAGTTAACTTTCCTTTTACATATCAGTGTGTATTCCTTATTTCATTCCTTTCTCTTCCATGTAACAGCATAAATACAGCAAAATATAAAATTTTTTTTACTTTAAGCCCTTTAATATATGCCTATAGAAAGATCAAGGTACAATACCAATGAAGTAATCCAAACTTTTATAGGGTCTTCGTGGAAAACCTGGATTAAAAGGCGACAAAGGAGATGTCGGAGAAATTGTAAGTTAACCAAAAGTTAATTTCTTTTAGTTCTTTATGTTTACCTTTATCAATCTTTTTACACTTTATGGATTTATATCATGTCATTTTGGCAACATATAACATATAACATATTGTTTTCATAGACTGTTATATATTGTATATATTTTTTTAAATTACCTTTTAACTTATTGACAATTTACCGTTAATTACTGTAATATAAGTAAAACTAAAATCTTTCTGGCCCTATTTCTCATTCTTATAATTTGTAATAGCTTTGTTTTACTGTTGTTTTCTGATAAATTTGATAGTACTTCTTATTATATCCTAGTACATTAGCGAGGTTTTTTTTTTGCCTACCTTGTGTCAAATGATACACTATATTGTGGTCTGTGTGTTCAGTTGGGGCATTTGCGCATTACAGTCATTTAGTTTTTATGACTACAGCTAGCTTGGGAAAATGGAAATCAGAATGATTTGAACAGATATCAACCCCATCAATCCTATACTGGGCTCTAATATAAAGGGTCTATATGCATTCACAATACTGAAACCAAACCCAAAAACAAGAAAACAAATGCAAGACCAAAAATATGAAAAATCATCTTTTATTAAATATATTCAAAAATCAAGTTATATTAAAATACATGTAATGGGAGCTGGAGCTATTACAAATCCCCAACAGAAAGGTGGAAAAGTAGGCTACACATCATAAAATGACAAATCATGTGATAGATTACAATTAGCAAGCAACCTACATACATATATACTGGGCACTGGGCATAGTGTAAACAAAGTTAAACCTCTTAGTGAGTAATCAAGGAAACAATACCATCCAACATCATTATGTATTACCCAAATCGTGTCCTAAGTGTATTTGTCCACCGCACCACACAAATACACTAAGGACACAATTTGGTTAATACATAATGATGTTGGATGGTATTGTTTCCTTGATTACTCACTATGAGGTTTCTTTGTTTACACTATGCCCAGTGCCCAGTATATATGTATGTAGGTTGCTTGCTAATTGTAATCTATCACATGATTTGTCATTTTATGATGTGTAGCCTACTTTTCCACCTTTCTGTTGGGGATTTGTAATAGCTCCAGCTCCCATTACATGTATTTTAATATAAGTTGATTTTTGAATATATTTAATAGAAGACGATTTTTCATATTTTTGGTCTTGCATTTGTTTTCTTGTTTTTGGGTTAGATATCACCCCATGTAATAAAGACAATGATCAGCCAAGGATCCGATCATCGGCTGATTGTTGGGTTTCAGCAGGATTAAAAATAATCGGCCACCGACTTTGCATTTCTGTGTTTAATAGAAGGTGCGTGGTTGGCGGCCAATGAGAGTGCAGAGAAAATAATAAAGCTATATTTTACCTCTCCACACTCCCCAGTGTCCTTCCAGCTTGTCTCGGCTTAACGCAGCCATCGCTGAAGCTTCTAAAGTTTTCTCAGTGACTCAGCCAATCACTAGCCGCAACTCTGTCTCATCTTAGCCACTGATGGGCTGAGCCGCTTGTCACTTCAGAGACGTTTTAGAGGTGCTAGTGACGGCTGTGGGGAAAGCAGAAAGAAACCGGAGAGCGTGGAGAAGTAAAGCCTTATTTTCTATGTCCGCAGCAAGGGCTTCCCTGACA
The DNA here is from genome assembly GCF_027789765.1 of Dendropsophus ebraccatus. Taxonomy (NCBI): domain Eukaryota; kingdom Metazoa; phylum Chordata; class Amphibia; order Anura; family Hylidae; genus Dendropsophus; species Dendropsophus ebraccatus. The sequence continues at coordinate 134,458,176 of NC_091454.1, forward strand.
TCGCTAATGATGTCCATGCAGCTCTTGCTGCCTGATTGTCAAGACATGTAATAGGCTCTGTAAGCGAGCGCCAATCTAACAGATCATCGCTCCCTTACATAGCATATTGAGCTGTGTAATACGGCCCTAAATCTGTGAATGAGAACAGAGCAATGTTAGGCTGTTGCATTTTTTAAGTTAAAATGTTTCCAACTCTCAGTCTAGATATGTGGATAAGAACTTAGAGCATGCAAGCTAAGGAAAAGTTAGATGTTTTTGCAAATATGTTTGTTTAAGATATTTGACTGTTCTCTTCATGACAATGAAGTTGTCTTTTACATTTTGTTTTTTTGGAAAACAGGGTAGAGCTGGGTTGCCAGGCCCCATAGGTCTTGATGGTCTTCCAGGACCTCAAGGAGTAAAAGGCGAGAAGGTAATGTATAACTATGCATAACACCTGACTGGAAACCCAACCCAACACTAATGTGAACAGACTCAATAACTGTGTTTTATGGAATAAGCACCTGTAAGCTTATTTCTGTTTTTGTTGCTGTTGTTGTTTTTGTGTTCTCTATATATTTAGATTTAGCATTTTTTGTATAACTATAAAAATTAAATATGATATCAGTTCTGCTTTGTTTTTGTTTTTTCTTTTTCCTACAGGGAGAGGCAGGGGTTGGTTTTCCTGGAATACCTGGCTTAAAAGGAATGCCAGGAGAAAAAGTGAGTATATATATTTTTTTAAATCCGGAAATGGCATTTAAACATTATAAATGCCTGTGATTTGTGGCATAGTGGCCAGATCTGCTTTCTGTGATGCCACTTCTATGCCTTGGTTGCTGCTGTGGCTCACCGATAGCAATCAAATTTTTGTGTGTCAATAATTTTTATTGAAATTTTAACATTTTTATAAATTATAAACATTGCATAATAAGTATACAAGATTGATATATCCAAGGGTATAAGACAAAAAGAGGTCACCTTTGTTAGGTATATAGATAGAATTTCAGAGTGTCAAAGTATAGAGGTAGTACTTATCAGGCTATGCAGGATCATACTAAAGTATATACAAGTAAACCTAGTTGGTAGCCTGGGAAATCGTTACTGGAGGAAGGATAATATTGGTAGAGTTGTGTGAGCTTTGAAATCTCAAGTGTACATTTAAAGGGGGACACCAGCAAAAAATAAAATAATTTTATTTTCAAATCAACTCATGTCAGAAAGTGCCAGAAATTTGTAATTTACTTCTATTTAAAAAATCTTAAGGCTTCCAGTACTTTTCAGGTGCTGTATGCTCTCTGCTGCCACCCATGTTTGTGACAAGAACTGTCTAGAGCAGTAGGAATTCCCCATGGAAAACCTTTCGAACTTTGGACTTTTCCTGTCACAGACAGAGGTGGCTGCAGAAAGCAGAGTGTCAGACTGGAAAGAATACACCACTTCCTGCAGGACATACAGCAGCTAATAAGTACTGAAAGACTGGAGATTTTTTAAAGCGACTCTGTACCCAAAATCTGACCCCCCCAAGTCACTTGTACCTTCAGATAGCTGCTTTTAATCCAAGATCTGTCCTGGGGTCTGTTCGGCAGGGGATGCAGTTATTCTCCTAAAAACAACTTTTAATCCTGCAGCGCTGTGTCTAACGGCTGGGGCTTACATTTGTATATGCATTAGGCTGGCACACCCTCTCTGTCCCTCCTCCCCACCCTCCTCATCATTAGGAATGCTCCAGGCAGATTGCTTCCTATTCCCCACCTGTGTGTATAATGAAAATGGTCTGGATCGTTAATACACCTGTGCAAAGCTCAAACAGCAGTAAATGTTCCTGGATCATTCCTAATGATGACGAGGGTGGGGAGGAAGGACGGAGAGGGTTTGCCAGCCTAATGCATATACAAATGTAAGCCCCGGCCGTTAGACACAGCGCTGCAGGATTAAAAGTTGTTTTTAGGAGAATAACTGCATCCCCTGCCGAACGGACCCCAGGACAGATCTTGGATTAAAAGCAGCTATCCAAAGGTACAAGTGGTTTGGGGGGGGGGGAGGGGGAAGAATCAGATTGTCGGTACAAAGTCGCTTTAAATAGAAGGAAATTACAAATCTCTAGAACTTTATGGCACCAGTTGATCCCCCCCCCCCCCCCCCGCTGGGGTACCCATTTAATGGATTACTGCTAATTACTACTAATGCTTATAAAGTCCAAGTCGAATAGTAATCAGGCTTGGTATCATTGCATGTGGAATCGCCCAAGCTATTAAATTATCACATTCCTAATGTCACCCGAAAAAATTGTGAATTGCTGATTTTTGGTCACATTATATGAGAGAAAAAATAGAATTAAGGCTGTTGCCATCGGCAACAACGGTCATACTTTGCACGTGTATGCACATTGCCTCTTTCATGAGATCCCGGCCGGAGCGTATACACATCGTATACACTCCGTCCGGGATCCCATGCGGCACCGCAAAGAACTGACATGTCAGTTTTCTGCGGCCGCAATTCAGTGAATTGCGGCCGTAGAAAGCTCTGTCAGTTCACGCAATGAAGAGAGCAGCTCCGGCCGCATGCTTCATTGTGTGCTATGACAGTTGTGATGCGGGCACTTGTGACATGGCCGGTCTCTTACAGCGTGTGAACATAGCCTAAAAGTTATCAAAAAGTCACATATATGCAAGTGTGGTACCAATAAAAACCACAGATTATTGCACAAAAAGGAGGCCTCACACAGCCCCACAGACTGAAAGATAAAAAGTTTTAGGATCCAAAATAGAGAAACTATAAGTACATTTATTAATTTTTTAAAGTGCAGTATTTTACTGCTTATAAGACTACTTTTTAACCCAGGAAAATCTTCTCAAAAGTCAGCGGTCGTCTTATACGCTAGAAGGCATCTTATTGGGAGGGTGCTGAAAAACTTTGGAACTGGACTGGAGAATCTGCTGTCGCCACATATGGTGGGGGAGCACAAAAACAGCTTCATCCCCATGGTATGCGGTGACCGTATGAAGGGCAGAGCAAGCTGCAGGCGTCCAGTGTATAGAAAAAAAGAGATAAGGTAGAGTGCCCAGAAAAACACACCTGGAAAAGTTGGGGGTCGTCTTATATGCCCAGTCGTCTTATACCCCAGAAAATACGGTAGTTGAATAAAACAAAAGTTATATAAATCAGGTGTCTTTATCATCATATGACTTGAGGAATACAGAAAACATGTCACTTTAACACATAGTGAATAGCGTTAACATGAACCCAACCTGGAATTTGAAAAATATCTTTTTTTTTTTATTTTTAAGTAATAAAAATTTGTGATTGTAGTGACTTGGGGTGTTTTCATACGTGCAGGATCTGTGGCAGATTTGATGCTGTGTTCAGTTATTTAGTCAAATCTGCTGCAGATCTGCACCACCAAATCTGCTGCGGATCCTGTACGTGTGAAGCTACCCTTAAGGAATATAGATAACTTGCCAGTTTTGTTGGCAAATGGCATAAACATGAAACCCACCTGGATTTTGAAGAATACCTTTTTTTTAAACTGTCCCTCTCAAATATTTTTCTGTTTCGCAGCATATTTTATGGAAAAATAAGCAGTGTCATTTCACACAGTCCAGTAGGTGTCGCAAAAAAAAGGAAGACCTCATTGGGTTTTTAGATTAAAAATGAAAGCTATGGCTTTTTAAACATGAGGAGGAAAAAAAAACTAAAGATCTAAAATAAAAATTTGCTCAGGCATGATGGGGTTAAAATATAATTAAAGATCATGTGTACAATTGTAAGGTATGGCTACTTTGGACACATGTATGTGCAGCCGTTTTTTCGCATGGAGTTTCCACATTAAAATTTACTGAAAGATTTTTCAGTAAAAGCAATATGGTATTACCCAGGTATATATGGGGTTACCCAGGACTACAAAAACATGGAACTTTTCCCCCAATCTTGTCTCCAGTTTAGGTGTGGTTTGCAAATAAGCTCCATTTACTTCAATGGAACTGAGTTCTAAACCCCACCCAATCTGGAGACAAGAGAGGGGGAAAAGTGGCCATGTTTTGCGGCCATGTCATGTTGTAGCGCTGGATAACCCCTTTAAGCATCTACACAGTTGTAGATTTTACTGCAGCATAAATTTATTGTTGAGTATTTTGTTGGGAAAAAAGGTTGCAAAAGTTAAATCAGTCCACCGTGTACAGCCTCAATTTAAAAAGACTATATCAACTGTTTTTTAACAGGTTAGAGCCAGAAACTAAGACATAGGGGGAGATTTATTAACTGGTGTAAAGTGAAACTGCCTCAGTTGCCCCTAGCAACCAATCAGATTCCACTTTTCATTCCTCACATATTCTCTGAAAAATGAAAGGTGGAATCTGATTGTTTGCTAAGGGCAACTGAGACAGTTCTACTTTACACCAGTTTAATAAATCACTCCTATATTCTTTTTTTATTATTGTAATGTTTTTTTCATCTTTTGTACATTTAATGGGGCAAACATATTATCTGAGCTTCTGCTCTTTCTGTTAAAAGCATTTAAAAAGATTCTTTATAGCAGCCACATAGACCATAGGACATGAGCTGACTCAATTACTTCTATAGGAACATTTCCTAGGCATGCTTTGTGACCTGTGCAGAGGTCATTCTGCAGGGAATGGGAAGAGGTGTGCAGTCATGATGACCTACTGTCATATGGAAATTAAGGGAAAAAATTACCGAAAATCTTTACCCCTTTACAACCTAGAACATAACTCTACGTCCTCGGTCGGGTAGGGGAGTTCAGAGGGGGGCCGCAAAGTGACCCCGCTCCTAAACGCTGCAATCCCGGATGCTATTAGTAGCCCAGGAGAGCGTCAGTTAGCAGGCGCGGTCCGATTGCTGTGCTTGCTAATTAGCAGCTGTCAAAGCTGAAAGTGCAAAAGGCCAAAGTGCAAAATTGTTGATTTTTTTTGTCACATCAAGTCCAGAAAAATTATAATAAAAAGTGATCAAAAAGTCACATAAATGCAATCAAGGTACCTATGGAAAGTACAGATCATGGCGCAAAAAATAACACCTCATACAGCCCCATAGACCAACAAATAAAAGCTTTCACAAAGTGTTCACATTCTATAAAACACCGGCCGTTCTGTGACCTGGCCGGATCATAGAACGGCCGGTCTTTGAGAAGATCATACCGGCTGGTACTGCAGTGTCAGTTTTACCATAGGGTGAATGGTGGAAACACAAAACCTTCAAAAATAAAAACTATAATAAATAATTATTAAATTATTATAATAAATAAATATATAATTATTTTAAATTTTACCGCGCAAATCATTTTTTCTTGGGTTCGTAGCATGTTTTATGGAAAAATTAAGTCTGCCATTGCTATGTACAATTAGTGGCGCAAATAATAAGGGTTTATGTGGGTATTAAGGTGAAAAAACAAAGCGCAAACACGAAAATTTGCATGGTCCTGAAGGGATTAAACATATTTCTCACATAAAAGTTGATTTATAGGTAATTTTCTGATCATACATTCCTTTTAAAAACAAAAGATAAAAAGTGTCTCTTTTTTTTCTTGAGTTACTACCGTGGATTCATAATACAACGGGCATCTGCAACACACTTTTTATTGATTGTTCCTATTCTTTTTTTATCATTAGCTCTTGTTGAAAAAGTCACAGAATACATATGAATTTAGCTTGTCAGAATTATGAAAAAAGCAATGTTAATCTATTGTAAATTATGTGTTAATTTTTTTCATTAGGGATCTATGGGCCATGCAGGACCTCCTGGACCCAAGGTATGTTTATATACTTAAAAACAGGTTATATCAGTTATCCTAAGGCAATATCCCTGTTGTGTACACCTCCTCCCTGCCTTGCCATGCCCCCTGCCTGCCCATCTAACTAGACAAGCATGGAAAAGGCCAAAGTCTGTGTGTGCAGTTTTTTATATGTCCCCCTATATGTCTATACATCTACATTATAGATTATAGATTATAGAAAGATATGTAAATACACCAGCCAGAATTTGAAGCAGAGTTGTGACAATGAGCTAACAACAATGGGAGGGAAAGAGTGGGCATATCTTCAGCAGCCTGTAGCAATCAAGTGCTAAGATAATGAATGAATGCAGTACATATGTACTACATTGATCCCTATGAGCAATCAGTGTATTGTTCATAGAAGTCCGCTAGAGGGACTATAAAAATGTGTTTAAAAAAAATCCATAATAAAAGTTTAAATAAGCAAACAAAAATATTTGGTATTGCTGAATGCGAAATAGCCTGAACTATTCAATTATTATCAGATTCCTGGTGTATTTAGGCCCTTTTTTAAAGTAGTAAAATAAAATAAAGGTTATATAAATTGGGTATCGTTTTAATCGTACAGGCTTTAAGAAATAGATAATACCTCAGTTTTACCAAATGGCAAATGGCATAAAGACTGTTTTGCAGCATAGTATATGGAAAAATTAAGTGTGTCTTTCCATTGGTGTGAAAAAAAGGTGAAAAAAAACAGGGGAAAAAAGTGCAAAAATGAAAATTTACTTGGTCTATAAGGGGTTATGGACACTAAAAATTTTTACAACAATATTTGACTACAAATTGTTCCATTTTCCATGAGAATGAACGGGGTCTATTTAAGGATTCTATGTATTTTCTTTTAGTAATTTGCTGCTTCATGTAATTCAGGGACCTACTGTACAACAGAACACATTTGTTGTCTAGACTAGAAGAAGGTATCAATTCAATTAAATATATTGATTCTATGCTTTTTAATTTAGGGTGAGCAAGGTTTGCAAGGAATTGATGGAGTAGCTGGTTTAAGGGTAAGAAAAAAGTGAAGAATGTTATTTAAGAAGATACAGCTCCTTTGTAGAAAAAGAAGCTGCTTCATGGTGGCGTTCATATAATATTACATAATTTTTTATTTTCTTTAGGGAAAGAAGGGTCTTGATGGAGAGAAAGGTGAAAAGGTGAGTACAATGAGTGGAATCTATCACCTCTGTGTCTGGCGTAGTTTTGAAAAAAGTACATTTTTGCACAACACCCTTATTATTTAAAGGGGCCGGTAGGGGGCACAGCAAGGGGAAGAGAGGCATGGCCGCCTCCTGGGCCAATTTACACAGATCTTTGCCAGCTCACAACCGGTGTAGATTTCTAAAACTGCTGCAAGGCAGCTTAAGAGTCTTCAGATTTGAGAGATGTGCACCTCATAATAAATTCGGCATGAGACAAATCGGATCAGTAATTAGAATCTTGATAAATTCCAGGAAGGACTGATAGATTTAAATCAGTATAGTCTGGAAGAAAGAAGGGGGGACATAATCGAAACCTTTAAATAGGTTAATATAATAGGAAATATTAATAGGAAATAGGAAATAATAATAGGAAAATATTACTTAAAGGAGAAGTCCGGCGGAAATTATTATTAAAGTTTTGTATTGCCCCCCAAAAGTTATACAAGCAATATACACTTATTATGGAAAATGCTTATAAAGTGCGTTTTTCCTGCACTTACTACTGCATCAAGGCTTCACTTCCTGGATAACATGGTGATTCCCAGAGCTGGCTGTGGATGATGGAGAGGATGATGGCAGAGGGATGCTCAGTGTCCCTCCAGTGCCCTGTGTTCCTCAGTGTCCCTCTGCCATTATCCTCTCCAGCATCCACAGCCCGCACAGCTCTGGGAATCACCATGTTATCCAGGAAGTGAAGCCTTGATGCAGTAGTAAGTGCAGGGAAATAAGCACTTTATGTGCATTTCCCATAATAAGTGTATATCGCTAATTTGTATAACTTTTGGGGTGCAATACAATACTTTAATAAACATTTCCAGACTTCTCCTTTAACTGAAAGAGTAGTAGATGCTTGAAACAAACTTCAAGCAGATGTGGTTGGTAAATCTACAATAACATAATTTAAACATGCCTCGGATAAATATACATCTACCCTAAGATAATAAGAATACTAAAAGGGCAGACTAGATGGACCAAGTGGTATTTTTCTGCCAACAATCTTCTATGCTTCTACCCCCCCCCCCAATATGTCATCATTAGCAGCCTGACCCTGTGCACTCATAACATGCATGAGATAGATAGATAGATAGATAGATAGATAGATAGATAGATAGATAGATAGATAGATATTAGGGATTATTCAGTAATAGCAAGTTGTTATAATGAGCTACTATTTCCTTGCAGGGAGAGCGTGGTGATATTGGACCTATTGGACCTTCTGGAAGAGCTGTAAGCAAATGAAAAGTGGAGGAACTGCAAATTAAAAATTCGATATGATAGCTACAAGCCTTTAATATAGTATAATCTTACTTTGTATAACACAGTGATGTTTATTATATTTATAGATATATTGGACTTTAAGTTTAATTAAAAAGATATTTTTAAATTGAGAAATATGATACATAGTTCATTATATTTCTTATTAAAAAGAAGGCTAAGAGATACAGTATGTGCAGGTAGTGCACTGTAATGCATGCTAAGTCAGACCCCATGTGTACAGACATATTCTTCCCTAGAAGCAGTACTGTACAACCAACATGTACTATGTATGTTTTGTACAATGTCGTGTGTGCAAGATTTGAGGAGACATGTTTTTTTTTTATTATTATTTATAATAATAACTAGATTTGCATTTCCAGGGAAATACATAGTGCTTGAAAAGAGTGCCCCTTTACCAGTGACTTCCATTTAACTTTAATCCTGGGTGCCGTCCCTTTAAGAGCGACTTGGGTCCCATCCCTTTAAGAGCAACTTGGCTCCCGTCCCTTTAAGAGCGACATGGGTCCCTTTAGGAGCGACCTGGGTCACTTTAAGAGCGACGTGGGTCCCTTCGCTCTTGAAGGGACCCAGGTCGCTCTTAAAGGGACCCACGTCTCTCTTAAAGGTACCTAGGTCTCTCTTAAAGGTACCTAGGTCACTCTTAAAGGGTCCCAGGTCGCTCTTAAAGGTACCCAGGTCGCTCTTAAAGGGACCCAGGTCTCTCTTAATGGAACCCATTTCGCTCTTAAAGGGACCCAGATCACTCTTAAAGGGACCAATTTTACTCTAAAAGGGCCCCAGGTCGCTCTTAAAGGGCCCCCGTTGCACTTAAAGGGACCCAAATGGCTTTTAAAGGGACCCAGGTCGCTCTTAAAGGGACCCATTTCGCTCTTAAAGGGACCCATTTCGCTCTTAAAGGGACCCATTTCGCTCTTAAAGGGACCCAGATCGCTCTTAAAGGGACCAATTTCACGCTTAAAGGGACCCATTTCACTCTTAAAGGGACCCAGTTCGCTCTTAGAAGGACCCATTTTGCTCTTAAAGGGACATATTTCGCTCTGAAAGGGACATATTTCGCTCTTAAAGGGACCCAGGTCGCTCTTAAAGGGACATATTTCGCTCTTGAAGGGACATATTTCGCTCTTAAAGGGACCCAGGTCGCTCTTAAATGGACCAATTTCACTCTTAAAGGGACCAATTTCGCTCTTAAAGGGACCAATTTTGCTCTTAAAGGGACCCAGGTCGCTCTTAAAAGGACCCATTTCCCTCTTAAAGTGACCCATTTCACGCTTAAAGGGACCAATTTCGCTCTTAAAGGGACCCAAGTCGCTCTTAAAGGGACCCATTTTGCTCTTAAAGGGACATATTTCGCTCTTAAAGGGACATATTTCGCTCTTAAAGGGACATATTTTGCTCTTAAAGGGACATATTTCGCTCTTAAAGGGACCCAGGTCGCTCTTAAAGGGACCCATTTTGCTTTTAAAGGGACCCATTTCGCTCTTAAAGGGACCCAGATCGCTCTTAAAGGGACCCAGATTGCTCTTAAAGGGACCCAGGTCGCTCTTAAAGTGACCAATTTCACTCTTAAAGGGACCAATTTCACGCTTAAAGGGACCAATTTCGCGCTTAAAGGGACCAATTTCGTGCTTAAAGGGACCCAGGTCGCTCTTAAAGGGACCCAGGTCGCTCTTAAAGAGACCCAGGTCGCTCTTAAAAGGACCCATTTTGCTCTTAAAGCGACATATTTCGCTCTAAAAGGGACCCAGGTTGCTCTTAAAGGGACATATTTCGCTCTTAAAGGGACCCAGGTCGCTCTTAAATGGACCAATTTCACTCTTAAAGGGACCAATTTCGCTCTTAAAGGGACCAATTTCGCTCTTAAAGGGACCAATTTCGCTCTTAAAGGGACCCAGGTCGCTCTTAAAGGGACCAATTTCACGCTTAAAGGGACCCAGGTCGCTCTTAAAGGGACCCATTTCGCTCTTAAAGGGACCCATTTTGCTCTTAAAGGGACATATTTCGCTCTTAAAGGGACATATTTCGCTCTTAAAGGGACATATTTTGCTCTTAAAGGGACCCAGGTCGCTCTTAAAGGGACCCATTTTGCTCTTAAAGGGACCCATTTAGCTCTTAAAGGGACCCAGATCGATCTTAAAGGGACCCAGATCGCTCTTAAAGGGACCCAGGTTGCTCTTAAAGTGACCAATTTCACTCTTAAAGGGACCAATTTCACGCTTAAAGGGACCAATTTCGCGCTTAAAGGGACCAATTTCGCGCTTAAAGGGACCCAGGTCGCTCTTAAAGGGACCCATTTTGCTCTTAAAGGGACATATTTTGCTCTTAAAGGGACATATTTAGCTCTTAAAGGGACATATTTTGCTCTTAAAGGGACCCAGGTCGCTCTTAAAGGGACCCATTTCGCTCTTAAAGGGACATATTTCACTCTTAAAGGGACCCAGGTCGCTCTTAACCCTTTGAGGACCAGGCCCAAAATGACCCAGTGGACCGCGCAAATTTTGATCTTAGTGTTTTCGTTTTTCCCTCCCCCCTTTCTAAGAGCTCCAGCACTTTCAGTTTTCTATCTACAGGGCTATGTAAGTGTTTGTTTTTTACAGGAATAGTTGTACTGTGTAATGGCGTCTTTCATTTTACCATAACATGTATGATGAAACCCCAAATATATTATTTATGAAGATATAAATAGGTGAAATCGTAAAAAAGAATGCAATATGGTAACGTTTGGGGGGTTCCTGTGTCTACGTAATACACTATATAGTAACAGCGACATGATACTATTATTCTATAGGTCAGTCCGAACACAACCATATGCAGGTTACACAGATTCTCTAATGTTATATATGTATTTTTTTTAGGAAATCCTTTTTTTGGCAATTAAATATTAATAAAATGGGCTTATTGTGACGCTTATAACAGTTTTATTTTTTCACCTATGAGGCTGTATGAGATGTCATTTTTTCCGCCATGATCTCTAGTTTTTATTAATACCATATTTGTGAAGATCGGACGTTTTGATCACTTTTTATTGATTTTTTTAAATATATAATGTAACATAAAATCGGTAATCTGCGCACTTTTTTCCCTCTTTTCGTGTACGCCGTTCACCGATCACAATGACGCTTGTTATATTTTAATAGATCGGACAATTACGCATGCTACGGTATATTATATGTTTATCTATTTATTTATTTTTATATGTTTTATTTATATAATGGGATGAGGGGTTATTTCAACTTTTATTGGGGGAGGGGCTTTGGGGTAGTGTAATAGTGTTTTGAACTTTTTTTTTACACATTTGAAGTCCCTTTGGGGGACTTCTACATACAGTACTTGGATTTCTACACTGATGATTGCTATGCCATAGGCACAGCATTGATCAGTGTTATCGGCGATCTGCTCATTGAGCCTGCCTGTGCAGGCTCAGTGTAGCAGATCGCTGATCGGACCGCACGGAGGAAGGTGAGAGACCTCCAGCGGTCCGTTTCAACGATCAGGACCCTCGCAGTCACATTGCGGGTGTCCCGATCGGTAAGTGACAGGGGACTTCCCCTGTCACTTACATTTAAACGCTGCGGTCGTGCTGCGATCGCGGCGTTCAAGGGGTTAATGACACGCGGCAGCGCGATCGCTGCAGCGTGCCATTACCGGTGAGGTCCCGGCTGCTCACTGCAGCCGGCCCCCACCTCCTCTGAAGCGTGCTCCGCTCCGGAGCGCGCTTCATAGCGGGAGAAACACCGAGGACGTAGAGTTACGCCATGGGTCGTCTGGGGACAGACTTCCATGACGTAACCCTACGTCCTGGGTCGTCTAGGGGTTAAAGGGACATATTTTGCTCTTAAAGGGACATATTTCGCTCTTAAAGGGACATATTTTGCTCTTAAAGGGACCCAGGTCGCTCTTAAAGAGACCCATTTTGCTCTTAAAGGGACCCATTTCGCTCTTAAAGGGACCCATTTCACTCTTAAAGGGACCCATATCGCTCTTAAAGGAACCCAGATCGCTCTTAAAGGGACCCAGATCGCTCTTAAAGGGACCCATTTTGCTCTTAAAGGGACTCATTTTGCTCTTAAAGGGACCCATTTTGCTCTTAAAGGGACCCATTTCGCTCTTAAAGGGACGCAGGTCGCTCTTAAAGGGACATATTTCACTCTTGAAGGGACCAATTTCGCTCTTGAAGGGACCCAGGTCGCTCTTAAAGAGACCCATTTTGCTCTTAAAGGGACCCATTTCGCTCTTAAAGGGACCCATTTCACTCTTAAAGGGACCCATATCGCTCTTAAAGGGACCCAGATCGCTCTTAAAGGGACCCAGATCGCTCTTAAAGGGACCCATTTTGCTCTTAAAGGGACTCATTTTGCTCTTAAAGGGACCCATTTTGCTCTTAAAGGGACCCATTTCGCTCTTAAAGGGACGCAGGTCGCTCTTAAAGGGACATATTTCACTCTTGAAGGGACCAATTTCGCTCTTGAAGGGACCCAGGTCGCTCTTAAATGGACCAATTTCACTCGTGAAGGGACCAATTTCGCTCTTAAAGGGACCAATTTCGCTCTTAAAGGGACCCAGGTCGCTCTTAAAGGGACATATTTCGCTCTTAAAGGGACCCAGGTCGCTCTTAAAGGGACATATTTTGCTCTTAAAGGGACATATTTTTATCTTAAAGGGACCCAGGTCGCTCTTAAAGGGACCCATTTCGCTCTTAAAGGGACCCATTTCACTCTTAAAGGGACCGAGGTCGCTCTTAAAAGGACCCATTTTGCTCTTAAAGGGACATATTTCACTCTTAAAGGGACATATTTTGCTCTTAAAGGGACATATTTCGCTCTTAAAGGGACCCAGGTTGCTCTTAAAGGGACCAATTTCACACTTAAAGGGACCAATTTCGCTCTTAAAGGGACCCAGGTCGCTCTTAAAAGGACCCATTTTGCTCTTAAAGGGACATATTTCGCTCTTAAAGGGACATATTTTGCTCTTAAAGGGACATATTTCGCTCTTAAAGGGACATATTTTGCTCTTAAAGGGACCCAGGTCACTCTTAAAGGGACCCATTTTGCTCTTAAAGGGACCCATTTCGCTCTTAAAGGGACCCAGATCGCTCTTACAGGGACCCATTTTGCTCTTAAAGGGACCCAGATTGCTCCTAAAGGGACCCAGGTCGCTCTTAAAGGGACCCAGGTCGCTCTTAAAGGGACCCATTTTGCTCTTAAAGGGACCAATTTCACGCTTAAAGGGACCAATTTCGCTCTTAAAGGGACCCAGGTCGCTCTTAAAGGGACCCATTTTGCTCTTAAAGGGACATATTTTGCTCTTAAAGGGACATATTTTGCTCTTAAAGGGACCCACTTCGCTCTTAAAGGGACCCATTTCGCGCTTAAAGGGACCCATTTCACTCTTAAAGGGACCCAGGTCGCTCTTAAAAGGACCCATTTTGCTCTTAAAGGGACATATTTCACTCTTAAAGGGACATATTTTGCTCTTATAGGGACATATTTCGCTCTTAAAGGGACATATTTTGCTCTTAAAGGGACCCAGGTCGCTCTTAAAGGGACCCATTTTGCTCTTAAAGAGACCCATTTCGCTCTTAAAGGGACCCAGATCGCTCTTAAAGGGACCCATTTTGCTCTTAAAGGGACCCAGGTCGCTCTTAAAGGGACCCAGGTCGCTCTTAAAGGGACCCAGGTCGCTCTTAAAGCGACCCAGGTCGCTCTTAAAGGAACCCATTTTGCTCTTAAAGGGACCCAGGTCGCTCTTAAAGGGACCAATTTTGCTCTTAAAGGGACATATTTTGCTCTTAAAGGGACATATTTCGCTTTTAAAGGGACATATTTTGCTCTTAAAGGGACCCAGGTCGCTCTTGAAGGGACCCAGGTCGCTCTTGAAGGGACCCAGGTCGCTCTTGAAGGGACCCATTTCGTTCTTAAAGGGACCCATTTCGCTCTTAAAGGGACCCATTTTGCTCTTAAAGGGACCCAGATCGCTCTTAAAGGGACCCATTTTGCTCTTAAAGGGACCCATTTCACTCTTAAAGGGACCCAGGTTGCTCTTAAAAGGACCCATTTTGCTCTTAAAGCGACATATTTCGCTCTTAAAGGGACCCAGGTTGCTCTTAAAGGGACATATTTCGCTCTTAAAGGGACCCAGGTCGCTCTTAAAGGAACATATTTTGCTCTTAAAGGGACCCAGGTCGCTCTTAAAGATACATATTTTGTTCTAGAAGGGACCCAGGTTGCTCTTAAAGGGACCAATTTCGCTCTTAAAGGGACCTTGGTCGCTCTTGAAGGGACATATTTCGCTCTTAAAAGGACCCAGGTCGCTCTTAAAAGGGACCCGGGCCGCTCTTAAAGGGACCCAGGTCGCTCTAGCGACATGGGTCTCTTTAAGAGCGACATGGGTCCCATACCTTTTGGAGTGTCCCGTCCGTTTAAGAGCAACTTGGGTCCCGTCCCTTTAAGAGCGACTTGGATCCCTTTAAGAGCTACATGGGACCCTTTAAGAGCGACTTGGGTCCCGTCCCTTTAAGAGCGACTTGGGTCCCGCCACTTTAAGAGCGACTTGGGTACCTTTAAGAACGACTTGGGTCCCTTTAATAGCGACATGGCTCCCGTCCCTTTAAGAGCAACTTGGGTCCCTTTAAGAGCAACATGGCTCCCGTCCCTTTAAGAGAGACTTGGGTCCCTTTAAGAGCGACTTGCGTTCCTTTAAGGGTGACCTGGGTCCCTTTAAGAGCGATCTGAGTACTTATAATGGTAAAGATCATTGCTCGGTTACCATGACAATCTTACTCATGTCGGGGAGACAAAATCGTTAAGGACCTTCCATATATTACATCTTCTATTGGTCAATAGTGGACATGTGACTGTGGATGGTGTGATACATTGCATGATGAGACCTTAGAGTTCCTATTGGCTGCTATATTTCAGCTATTTGCATATGTGCTGTGATTGGCTGTCAGTGGTTAGAGTGTGGCCATTATTTGCAATGGGCCATTATTTTCTATGGGAAATTTGGGGTCGTTTAACGTAAATTTCTTAAAAACGACAAATCCGATCGAAACGAAAAATAGATAGCACACCACATACCGCCGAGGGCTTCGAAACGCAGTTTGAACGGAGTCTGTGCACAAAGCGGTTCGGGCTGTATTACGCGCAGAAAAATAGCTGGAAGAAGAAGAATACGGATTACAATATAGTGCTTTTCAAGCACTATAATAATATGTATGACATTTAAACTGTATAGAGGTACAGTAGATGCCTCGTAAACATCTGACAGCCCTTTTACATTATATAAAGCTGTTTGCATGGGTCTTTAGGATAACATAACAAAATCACCATGTTTGTATTTTTCTTGTGTGAATAATACTTTTCTATTTTTTTTATTTTTTTTTTTAACAGGGGCTTCCAGGGCCTACAGGAAATAAAGGAGACCAGGTAATAATAAACCTTTACATTAAAAAGGGTGGTTGCAGAGTGATCACTATGTTTTCGTTCTTACCTATAACTTTATATAGCTAGCATGGTCAACTGGTGCATGTGTATGCTTCCTGCCATCATAAGGTTCCTGCCAAAAAATACTTAGGTTCACTAGCTTCCTATAAATCTCCTGTAGATATTTATATTTGTGCTTTGGATGCAAGGAATATACACTACCGTTTAAAAGTTTGGGGTCACATTGAAATGTCCTTATTTTTGAAGGAAAAGCACTGTACTTTTCAATGAAGATAACTTTAAAATAGTCCTAACTTTAAACAAATACACTCTATACATTGCTAATGGGGTAAATGACTATTCTAGCTGCAAATGTCTGGTTTTTGGTGCAATATTTACATAGGTGTATAGAGGCCCATTTCCAGCAACTATCACTCCAGTGTTCTAATGGTACAATGTGTTTGCTCATTGGCTCAGAAGGCTAATTGATGATTATAAAACCCTTGTGCAATCATGTTCACACATCTGAAAACAGTCTAGCTCGTTACAGAAGCTACAAAACTGACCTTCCTTTGAGCAGATTGTGTTTCTGGAGCATCACATTTGTGGGGTCAATTAAACGCTCAAAATGGCCAGAAAAAGAAAACTTTTATCTGAAACCCGACAGTCTATTCTTGTTCTTAGAAATGAAGGCTATTCCATGCGAGAAATTGCTTAAAAATTGAAGATTTCCTACAACGGTGTGTACTACTCCCTTCAGAGGACAGCACAAACAGACTCTAACCAGAGTAGAAAAAGAAGTGGGAGGCCGCGTTGCACAACTAAGCAAGAAGATAAGCACATTAGAGTCTCTAGTTTGAGAAACAGACGCCTCACAGGTCCCCAACTGGAATCCTTATCAAATAGTACCTGCAAAACACCAGTGTCAACATCTACAGTGAAGAGGCGGCTGCGGGATTTTGGGCTTCAGGGCAGAGTGGCAAAGAAAAAGCCATATCTGAGACTGGCCAATAAAAGAAAAAGATTAAGATGGGCAAAAGAACACAGACATTGGACAGAGAAAGACTGGAAAAAAGTGTTGTGGACGGATGAATCCAAGTTTGAGGTGTTTGGATCACAAAGAAGAACGTTTGTGAGACGCAGAACAAATGAAAAGATGCTGGAAGAATGCCTGACGCCATCTGTTAAGCATGGTGGAGGTAATGTGATGGTCTGGGGTTGCTTTGGTGCTGGTAAGGTGGGAGATTTGTACAGGGTAAAAGGGATTCTGAATAAGGAAGGCTATCACTCAATTTTGCAACGCCATGCCATACCCAGTGGACAGCGCTTGATTGGAGCCAATTTCATCCTACAACAGGACAATGACCCTAAACACACCTCCAAATTGTGCAAGAACTATTTACAGCAGAAGCAGGCAGCTGGTATTCTATCGGTAATGGAGTGGCCAGCGCAGTCACCAGATCTGAACCCCATTGAGCTGTTGTGGGAGCAGCTTGACCGTATGGTACACCAGAAGTGCCCATCCAACCAATCCAACTTGTGGGAGCTGCTTCTAGAAGCGTGGGGTGCAATTTCTCCAGCTTACCTCAACAGATTAATAGCTAGAATGCCAAAGGTGTGCAATGCTGTAATTGCTGCAAAAGGTGGATTCTTTGACGAAAGCGAAGTGTGATGTAAAAACAATGTTATTTCAAATACAAATCATTATTTCTAATCTTGTCAATGTCTTGACTCTATTTTCTATTCATTTCACAACGTATGGTGGTGACTTTTCATGGAAAACACAAAATTGTTTGGGTGACCCCAAACTTTTGAACGGTAGTGTACATAGGTTTCATGATAAGCTAAGGAATCAGAATCTAAACTTTAGGGTCACCTGGTAAAAGATATTTAGTAAAAAAAATATATGTATAACGGTTTAAATACTAACTTTTCCTGCTGATAAATGTCATAAAATAATTGATTACCCATCTCTTAAAAACATAAATAATAGTTAATCAATAACTTTTGTGTACTACAAAATGGTAACAAAGAAGAACACACCCCATTGCGCTCTCCTTTCTCTTTAAAACTATCATGGCATTAATAAGAGTCGCGAGCCTGTCTTTTTCTTAGCCTGGCAACTTTACCAACTTACAAGTATTGCAAATGTTAACATGACACAAAACTCTCAATGTATAAATCAATACATTTGTAATGTATTAAACGGGTTATCCAGGATTATGGAAAAAAAACTGCTGCTTTCTTACAAAAACAGCTCCACCCTTGTATTAATACAATTAAATTTAATATTAGTATTAATACAATTTACTTTATGGAACCCATCCGTAAAACCTCACCCAAACTGAGGATGAGTAACACTGTTTCTGTATATTCCCTTTAAAGGGAAACAAATAACAGGCTGGAAGCATATAACCTGCTGATATGTCCCTATAGGCACAGGACGCTAAGGATGAAAGTAATTTTCTTACCTTGATCCTAAGTGCTATTTTTGAGAACTTTGTAGTTTAGGCAGTTTGGTGCACTGTGGGCAGGGCTACCACATTCAGTACACTGATCTGTCCTGGCTGTCTCCTTCTAATGAATATTCATCTGGCGCTCTGCAGTGATGAGCGCTAGAGTAATATCACTGCAGAGCACAGCTCCAATATTTATTAGAAGGTATGGGCCAGCCAGGCGGATCGGTGCACTAAGGGTGGTAGCCCTGCCCCAAGTGCACCAAACCGCCTCATTTACATATCTAATAAACTACAAAGTTCTCAAAAAACAGTGCTGAGGATCAAAGTAAGAAACTTATCTTCATCTTCAGCTCCCTGTGCGCTATAGGGACATATCAGCTGGTTAGATGCTTCAAACCTTTAAGTGTCAAGTTAAATCTGCATACCAATTTGTATGTATGGATAAATTGGAATTGCTCCAAATATATGAAGAAAGGAAAGCTGTGGCACTCACCATTTGTGGCAAAAATTCTTACAACTTTATTTGAAAAGTCATGCAGGTTATTTGGTGTAGACAAGGTCTAGGGCTATGGAAAAGCATGTTGTGTATGGGCAAAAGAGCTGTTGCCTTACTGCTTGTCTACACCAAATAATCTGCATGACTTTTGGAAAGTTGTTAGAAATTTTGGTACATTTGGTGTGTGCCATGGCTTTTTGCTTGGAGTGTATTTATGCCCTATACAGCAACACGTTGAGCACCACCTATAGCTGGGAAGTCTAAGGCTCACATAGCATTTTGCATGCGGTATTGAGTAGTGCCGAGGATGATGTCTGTTGGAGTCACAATAAAACGAAATTGTGTTGGGTGACTAAAGGTTAATCAGAATTCACACATTTGTGTAATGTTTTTTTGTTTTTGTTTTTTTTGTAGGGTGTCCAAGGTTTTCCAGGCGCTCCAGCAATGGGGGTAACAAACAATACAACTGACTGTATATTTTTTTTTGTCTTTACTTTTTTTAATTTCTGACTGGTTAATCACAAAATATGCAACAATTAAGATGGAAGTAATTATGCAATTATAAAATAATCATTATAATGGAATATTTTGACTGAAAAGCACAGCAGGCTAAAGTTAAATGCATTAGTCCATGGGTCTCCAAACTGCGACCCTCCAGCTGTTGCGAAACCACAACTCCCATCATGCCTGGACAGCTAAAGCTTTGGATTTAGCTGTCCAGGCATGATGGGAAATGTAGTTTTGCAACAGCTGGAGGGCCGCAGTTTGGAGACCCATGCATTAGTCTATGCACTTACATATGTCAAAGTTCAGATGCTGTTAAGTATTTGAATATATAGAATGTAAACATCCCTCATTTACCACATACAGAGAATGTACCAAATAATTGAAAGACATTACTACTTTTCACTTCTATACTTGGTAAAGCAATATAAAGAGTAATTCATCTAATACTTATCCAGAGTCTCCATCAAATCAAGACTAGTGCATGCGTAGAAAAGATTTAAAGGGGTTGTCCGGCGCTAAAAAATTATTCACAGAATAACACACATTACAAAGTTATACAACTTTGTAATGTATGTTATGTCTGTGAATGGCCCCCTTCCCCGTGTCCCACCACCCCCACCCGTGTACCCGGAAGTGTGGTGCGCTATACATACCTGTCACGTGCCGACCACGGTCTCCGATCCTCAGCAGTGACGTCTTCTTCGGGAGGCCAATCGCGGCTGAGCTTCGGATGACGCTGCGGAGGGCGGCCGGCACTCGGGAAGATCCGCCGGCCTCCCGAAGAAGAGGTCACTGCTGAGGATCGGAGACCGTGGTCGGCACGTGACAGGTATGTATAGCGCACCACACTTTCGGGTACACGGGTGGGGGTGGTGGGACACGGGGAAGGGGGCCATTCACAGACATAACATACATTACAAAGTTGTATAACTTTGTAATGTGTGTTATTCTGTGAATAATTTTTTAGCGACGCACTACCCCTTTAAAGCCTCTGTCCACAATAAAGCATTCCCTATGTGAATATCCTGCTTCACAGTATTATGGCACAAACACATTGGAGAACATTGCGAACAATACAGGAGGTAGAAAAATGAGGCTGCTCTAATGCAAACAAACAGGCTTAAATTTATAAAGGACTTTACATAACCTATAATGGAAAGGGGGGCTAAAATCTTTTGACAGGTAAAATATCTACAGATTTTTCTGTAAATCACAGAACAATAGATTTACACAAATGTTAAGCTATAGCAGATGGGGCACTTAAAATTGTTAGATTTTTGTGACTAAAATTGTGAACAACTGAAACAGAAAGTGAAATTAAGCAATAAATGTTTTTAAAAAGTCTGTTTTTTTCCCCTAATTAAATATGCAAATGTTATATTCTACAGGTTGTTGGACCTACTGGTAAGAAAGGTAACAGGGTACGTATAATCATGTTAATGCATAACATACACTAGCATTTACTATATGTTTACTAGTGTTTTAATTTTAAAGGACAACTCTGGCGCTAATAATAAAAAAAAAACCCACACACACACACTCAGAATCATGTTTTTACTACTTACTTTCTCCATTTGAAATCCCACCATTCATGGACCCTGCTGACCTCCGGCCACCGGCTTCAGATCTCCACCTTCTTGTCTGGCTTTCATGATGCTCCTATTCACTTCATACTCTGCCCACTTTTTCAAACACCTGCCCCTCCATTCATTTCCACTCCATTCCTTCACTAATGTCTAACAAGGGGATGGGGTATAGACCAGTTTTCTTCTTTGAATAAACTATGTGACATCATTGTCACAAAATAATGGTGGCAGAAGACCACGGGACAACAGTGATTAGGTATAAGGTATCAAGTATAAAGTAGAAGAAAGATAGAGAAGGAGAACAGAATGGTAATTAAAAAACATTACAATAACTTTGTAATGTCTTTTAATTGCCAGATCAAAGCTAAGCGCTGGAGTTGTCCTTTAAGGCTAAGATAGATAGATAGATAGATAGATTGATAGATAAACCAGCAAAATTACCGCAGCACTCCGTAGGTAAATTTTCAAACTGTGAAGTTTATTGCTTCCACAAGTGCATTTAGCAACGTTTCAGCTCAATCGGTATGAGCCTTTCTCAAGCTGTGCAACATACATGTGTATCAACAGGCTTTAAATAGTTACAAAGTGATTACAAAAGCACATCATGTGACCAATCAGTAAAAAAAGTGAATAGTAGCAAAATCGCATATCAAAAGTAATATACATGACAATCATAATAAATGTGAGAAGAGACAGCATACTCTGTCATAAAAGTAATGTGAAAAAAAGTGTCCATAAATATCAAAAATCGTCTTTGAAAATATACAATTGGAGACAGGTGGGATGATCGCTCACTGGATGACGTCAGTCGGCCCCAGGACAAGTGTAAACAAATGCACGAGGCATATGGAGATCTCTCTGCCTTGGCTTGTAATGAAGCAAATAGCGCATGCGCCAAAAAAGACCGACCGGATGGAAAAACGTAACCAGATCGGATAGGCACAAGTGAGTCATGTGCTATGTGACGTAACCCTCTACGTGATTCAGCAGGATGGCTTCGCGGATCTCCATGGAAACCAGACGCTCAAGCCGGACTGTGTGGGGGATTAACCTCTTACAGGTAGACGGCATTTGCACAATCACGCTATTGGAATCATAGTGGCCAAGGAACATAGTCCAAAAGAGGGCGAATTCCTGCATAGGGCTGCGCCCTCGGACCTATGTCACCCCCGGGCAGTCCAGGGATGTCCAGATTCCCATCGAGGCCTCATCCTAGCGATTGCAGTGCAGCCGAAAACCTTGTTCCGGCACGTCAAGTTCATGAACCAGGAAACCGCATCATTGCCAACGTCACAAACGCACCGTGTGATTGCGCATATAAAGATGATAGGTCCAAGAATCAGTACATATAGGCCAAGACGTCAACCAGGTAAGTGTCCCACTCTGTTCCACCAAAAAGCAGCTTGTTACTATGGAAAGAAAACGAATATTAGAAAATATAGAACATTATTTTGAATATCAGTTAATTTTAAACATAATACACATGTATATAACAATCCAGTCATATCGGATATGGAAAAGAAACCCGGGGTCTAGTTCACGAAGTACCCTAAAGTGCAAATCTATAATTATGATCATCTACAATAGCTAGGTAGAATTTTAAAGTCTACATTGAGACCATTCGGTCTCAGTGTGTTAAGAGTATCAATCCAAAAAAGTTCCCTTCTTTTTAATAATACATGTCTATTGCCACCACGAGGTGGTGTTGGTATATGTTCAAACACGATGGCCTTAAGATCATTCTCGCTATGTCCCTTCTCCAAAAAATGTTTTGAAACAGGCAGGTCGGTTCTCTGTTTACGGATACTATAACGATGTTGGACGAGTCGAGTTTTGAAATCAAGTGTGGTTTCCCCTATATATAATAGTTTACAGGGGCATGTCAAAATATAAACCACCCATTCACTCTCACAAGTTAAGTGATCTTTAATGTGAAAGATCTGTCCTGTTGTCGGATGTGCGAACTTGTCACACTTGACAATGTGCTTACAGTTCACACATCTACGACAGGGGTAACATCCATTTTTTAAAGGGCCCAAGAGTAGCTGGGGGGGGCGTTTCTTACAATTAGTCACTGCCCTTACAAGAGAATCTTTGATATTCCTTGGTCTCTTATATGACATAAGTGGACGGTTCCTAAATTCAGGGATGTCTGGAAAACTGTCCCCCAGAATTCTCCAATGCTTACAGAGAATTCTTTCTATGTGTTGACTCATGCCACTATATTGACTTACAAAGGGTATGCGTGTTGGTCTCACTTTGCTATCTTTTTTATTCAGGAGTTCCTTTCTGTCAATCTCCAAAGTCTCCCTTTTGTACCTAGAGGTAAGTGTGCGTGGATAACCTCTATGATGAAAGTCTTCTGCATACTCATCTATAGTTTTCTCCAATAGTGTCTGATCCCCAACAATACGTTTTACACGCAAAAACTGACTTTTAGGGAGAGATCTAATAGCACTCCTCGGATGATTAGATTTGTAATGTAGCAAAGTATTTTTGTCTGTATCTTTTTTATATAGTCGTGTACTAAAGTGTGTCCCGTCTCTGTACACCATTGTGTCCAGGAATTGTACTTGTGTAGTTGAATGATTCAATGTTAGTTTTATGTCTGTGTCCATAGAATTTAGGTATTGGAAGAAGTCAAGAAGCTCCTCCTCCGTACCACCCCATGCCAAGAAGATATCGTCGATGTATCTCCACCACCCCACAATGTAGTGGGCATGGTGGGACACACCGACGTATATCTCCTCCAGATGGGCCACAAAGAGGTTTGCGAATGCAGGCGCCATATTAGACCCCATTGCAGTACCCTTGCATTGCAAAAAAATCTTTTCATCAAACATGAAAAAATTCCCAGTGAGAATTAACTCCAAAAGTGAGAGTAAAAATTGTTGGCAACTGTCCGAATAGGTCGTCTTCTGCAAAGCTATGGCTATAGCTTCAATGCCCTTCCTATGTGAGATTGAAGTGTATAGGCTTGCTATGTCCATAGAAGCTATATACGTAACATCCCTGGAACGTAGATTTTGTACTTTTGTAAGAAAGTGTGTAGTGTCCTGTAAATACGAGGGAACTTCTTTAACCAGGGGTAATACCACAGATTGGTTCAGTGTACAGATGGATCTCTGGCAGTTCTTTCGTCGCATTAAGTTGCGTGTTTGGAGCGATACCATAGACCAGTCTGTACCTAGTTCCAACACTGGCAGTCATCATGTTGATATATTGTTAAAAGATCTGGATTTATTTGTAAAAAGTGATTTTGTCCCTATACAAACTGTGCATCCCATTGAAACTTACATAGAGGTTGTTAAGAGGGATATTAAAAACCTCAGGCTTAATACATCTTTAGACTTCATTGCTCACCCAAACATGAGTACAGATGAAATGCGAGCACTAGATGATTTGGCCCATAACCGCGACATCACCATCAAGTCGGCTGACAAGGGTGGTGGTGTTGTGGTTATGGACACTAAACAATACATGGCAGAGGCATACAAACAGCTGTCTGATATAAGTACATATAAACTTCTACAACAAGATCCTACCCCTATGGTAAAAACAAAATTAAATGAATTATTAGAACGTGCTGTATCTAATGGTGACATTGATAAGAAATGTAGGGAATTTATTTGGGTGGAGCATCCAATTATGCCCCTTTTCTATCTACTGCCCAAGATACATAAGTGCCTACACAATCCACCCGGGCGCCCCATAGTTTCGGGGATGGGCTCAGTACTGAATAAAGCTTCGGAATTCTTGGATCGGGTATTACAACCCCTGGTTAAAGAAGTTCCCTCGTATTTACAGGACACTACACACTTTCTTACAAAAGTACAAAATCTACGTTCCAGGGATGTTACGTATATAGCTTCTATGGACATAGCAAGCCTATACACTTCAATCTCACATAGGAAGGGCATTGAAGCTATAGCCATAGCTTTGCAGAAGACGACCTATTCGGACAGTTGCCAACAATTTTTACTCTCACTTTTGGAGTTAATTCTCACTGGGAATTTTTTCATGTTTGATGAAAAGATTTTTTTGCAATGCAAGGGTACTGCAATGGGGTCTAATATGGCGCCTGCATTCGCAAACCTCTTTGTGGCCCATCTGGAGGAGATATACGTCGGTGTGTCCCACCATGCCCACTACATTGTGGGGTGGTGGAGATACATCGACGATATCTTCTTGGCATGGGGTGGTACGGAGGAGGAGCTTCTTGACTTCTTCCAATACCTAAATTCTATGGACACAGACATAAAACTAACATTGAATCATTCAACTACACAAGTACAATTCCTGGACACAATGGTGTACAGAGACGGGACACACTTTAGTACACGACTATATAAAAAAGATACAGACAAAAATACTTTGCTACATTACAAATCTAATCATCCGAGGAGTGCTATTAGATCTCTCCCTAAAAGTCAGTTTTTGCGTGTAAAACGTATTGTTGGGGATCAGACACTATTGGAGAAAACTATAGATGAGTATGCAGAAGACTTTCATCATAGAGGTTATCCACGCACACTTACCTCTAGGTACAAAAGGGAGACTTTGGAGATTGACAGAAAGGAACTCCTGAATAAAAAAGATAGCAAAGTGAGACCAACACGCATACCCTTTGTAAGTCAATATAGTGGCATGAGTCAACACATAGAAAGAATTCTCTGTAAGCATTGGAGAATTCTGGGGGACAGTTTTCCAGACATCCCTGAATTTAGGAACCGTCCACTTATGTCATATAAGAGACCAAGGAATATCAAAGATTCTCTTGTAAGGGCAGTGACTAATTGTAAGAAACGCCCCCCCCCAGCTACTCTTGGGCCCTTTAAAAAATGGATGTTACCCCTGTCGTAGATGTGTGAACTGTAAGCACATTGTCAAGTGTGACAAGTTCGCACATCCGACAACAGGACAGATCTTTCACATTAAAGATCACTTAACTTGTGAGAGTGAATGGGTGGTTTATATTTTGACATGCCCCTGTAAACTATTATATATAGGGGAAACCACACTTGATTTCAAAACTCGACTCGTCCAACATCGTTATAGTATCCGTAAACAGAGAACCGACCTGCCTGTTTCAAAACATTTTTTGGAGAAGGGACATAGCGAGAATGATCTTAAGGCCATCGTGTTTGAACATATACCAACACCACCTCGTGGTGGCAATAGACATGTATTATTAAAAAGAAGGGAACTTTTTTGGATTGATACTCTTAACACACTGAGACCGAATGGTCTCAATGTAGACTTTAAAATTCTACCTAGCTATTGTAGATGATCATAATTATAGATTTGCACTTTAGGGTACTTCGTGAACTAGACCCCGGGTTTCTTTTCCATATCCGATATGACTGGATTGTTATATACATGTGTATTATGTTTAAAATTAACTGATATTCAAAATAATGTTCTATATTTTCTAATATTCGTTTTCTTTCCATAGTAACAAGCTGCTTTTTGGTGGAACAGAGTGGGACACTTACCTGGTTGACGTCTTGGCCTATATGTACTGATTCTTGGACCTATCATCTTTATATGCGCAATCACACGGTGCGTTTGTGACGTTGGCAATGATGCGGTTTCCTGGTTCATGAACTTGACGTGCCGGAACAAGGTTTTCGGCTGCACTGCAATCGCTAGGATGAGGCCTCGATGGGAATCTGGACATCCCTGGACTGCCCGGGGGTGACATAGGTCCGAGGGCGCAGCCCTATGCAGGAATTCGCCCTCTTTTGGACTATGTTCCTTGGCCACTATGATTCCAATAGCGTGATTGTGCAAATGCCGTCTACCTGTAAGAGGTTAATCCCCCACACAGTCCGGCTTGAGCGTCTGGTTTCCATGGAGATCCGCGAAGCCATCCTGCTGAATCACGTAGAGGGTTACGTCACATAGCACATGACTCACTTGTGCCTATCCGATCTGGTTACGTTTTTCCATCCGGTCGGTCTTTTTTGGCGCATGCGCTATTTGCTTCATTACAAGCCAAGGCAGAGAGATCTCCATATGCCTCGTGCATTTGTTTACACTTGTCCTGGGGCCGACTGACGTCATCCGGTGAGCGATCATCCCACCTGTCTCCAATTGTATATTTTCAAAGACGATTTTTGATATTTATGGACACTTTTTTTCACATTACTTTTATGACAGAGTATGCTGTCTCTTCTCACATTTATTATGATTGTCATGTATATTACTTTTGATATGCGATTTTGCTACTATTCACTTTTTTTACTGATTGGTCACATGATGTGCTTTTGTAATCACTTTGTAACTATTTAAAGCCTGTTGATACACATGTATGTTGCACAGCTTGAGAAAGGCTCATACCGATTGAGCTGAAACGTTGCTAAATGCACTTGTGGAAGCAATAAACTTCACAGTTTGAAAATTTACCTACGGAGTGCTGCGGTAATTTTGCTGGTTTATATACTTTATACCCGTGGTCCGCAAGGGTATTTACTGCAGGCACCAACCACATAAAGATTTCTGGAGTGCTGCGTCCACCTTATGCTATTTATTTAGATTGATAGATAGATAGATTATTGTTGTAGTGTAGAGCAAACAGCATTTTTGTTATAAGTTTGGTTATAAGTCTAAAGGGTCCTATTCCACGGGCCGAGGAGGGCCCGATCAACGATGTAAACGAGCGGCGATCTGCTAGATCGCCGCTCGTTTACTGGGCCTATTCCACGGCCCGATGATCGTTGAGCGAGGGCTGCAAGGACATCGTTACCGATGTCCTTGCAGCATCATACCTTACCTGTCCAGGCTTCTTCTCTGTGCTGTCTCCATCCCCGGGTCCCGCGCTCTCTATCTTCAGAATGGCCGGTCAGCTGACAGGCCACACCTAGCCAATCACAGGCCGCGGCGGTCCCAGCCTGTGATTAGCTGAGCGCTCCGTCAGCTGACCGGCCATTCTGAAGATAGAGCGTGCAGAACCCGGGGATGAAGACAACGCGGAGAAGAAGCCTGGACAGGTAATGTATGATGCTGCTGATTGTCAAATCGTCGGTCGCCCGCCGCGCATCGCTATTCAACCGTAGCGATGCGCGGTGGGGGAACGATGATTTTAGGTCTGGCCCTAAATGACACGGCTGATCGTTCTCTCTATTTCACCGAACGATAATCGGCCGAATCGGGCCAAATAGGACCGATCCGGCCTATTATCGTTACTGTGGAATAGGGCCCTAAGGCTGAGGTTCCCATGACATCTGTAGCATGCATGCTGTTAAAGGTCTTCACATACAACCTAAGGCTGGGTTCACACTACTTATATTTCAGTCAGTATTGTGGTCCTCATATTGCAAACAAAACCAGGAGTGGATTAAAAACACAGAAAGGATCTGTTCACACAATGTTGAAATTGAGTGGATGGCCGCCATTTAATGGCAAATATTTGCCGTTATTTTAAAACAACAGCTGTTATATTGGAATAAAGGCAGTTATTTACTGTTATATGGCGGCCATCCACTCAATTTCAACATTGTGTGGACAGATCCTTTCTGTGTTTTTAATCCACTCCTGTTTTTGGTTGCAATATGAGGACCACAATACTGACTGAAATATATGTAGTGTGAACCCAGCCTTAACATGTCTATAGAGTAACATTAGCCTTATGGGGTTCCAAAGAATGCCCTAGCCAGCATACAGTAGAATATATATATATATATATATATATATATATATATATATATATATATACATACACACAGTGGTACCTCGGTTCTCGAACTTAATTGGTTCCGGAAGACAGTTCGAGAACCAAGCAGTTTGAGAAGCAGTTAGGAAATAATGTAAATGTTTTTAATTGGTTCCAGCATCCACCAATAATTAAATAAAGTACCCATATATTACATTTTATAGTGCCCAGTATAATCACTAGAGTACATTACAGAACAGCACTATATTGTAAAGTACAGAACAGCAATATATACTGTACAGGACATTACAGAGCAGCACTATATACTGTCCAGTACATTACAGAACAGCACTATACTGTACAGCACATTATACACAAAAAACATTCAACAAAACCAGCAATTATAGTACAGTAGTCACTAACTCCTCACTCATCCATTACTGTATAGCACACCCCAATCCCAGCACTGTAACAGATGGGAGATGTTGGTGGACTGACTGTACTACTACTGTACTGTGCTGTATATGCACCCCAGCAATCTTATACAGTACAGGATGGGAGATGGCGGTGCACTGACTGTACTACCACTGTACTTTATATGCACTCCAGCAGTCTTATACAGTACTGTTCAGGATGAGAGGCCTTACCAGTGCTAAACTCACCACGTACAACCCATGATCCACGCTGATGTTCAGATACCGAGTACTTCAAGACTGGGGGCCTGAAAAGTGTTTGAGAACCAAAGCAAACTTTCCTTGAACATACAGTTTGAGTTTAAAACAGTTTGAGAACTGAGGTACCACTATATATATATATATACACTCACCGGCCACTTTATTAGGTACACCATGCTAGTAACGGGTTGGACCCCCTTTTGCCTTCAGAACTGCCTCAATTCTTCGTGGCATAGATTCAACAAGGTGCTGGAAGCATTCCTCAGAGATTTTGGTCCATATTGACATGATGGCATCACACAGTTGCCGCAGATTTGTCGGCTGCACATCCATGATGCGAATCTCCCGTTCCACCACATCCCAAAGATGCTCTATTGGATTGAGATCTGGTGACTGTGGAGGCCATTTGAGTACAGTGAACTCATTGTCATGTTCAAGAAACCAGTCTGAGATGATTCTAGCTTTATGACATGGCGCATTATCCTGCTGAAAGTAGCCATCAGATGTTGGGTACATTGTGGTCATAAAGGGATGGACATGGTCAGCAACAATACTCAGGTAGGCTGTGGCGTTGCAACGATGCTCAATTGGTACCAAGGGGCCCAAGGAGTGCCAAGAAAATATTCCCCACACCATGACACCACCACCACCAGCCTGAACCGTTGATACAAGGCAGGATGGATCCATGCTTTCATGTTGTTGACACCAAATTCTGACCCTACCATCCGAATGTCGCAGCAGAAATCGAGACTCATCAGACCAGGCAACGTTTTTCCAATCTTCTACTGTCCAATTTCGATGAGCTTGTGCAAATTGTAGCCTCAGTTTCCTGTTCTTAGCTGAAAGGAGTGGCACCCGGTGTGGTCTTCTGCTGCTGTAGCCCATCTGCCTCAAAGTTCGATGTACTGTGCGTTCAGGGATGGTCTTCTGCCTACCTTGGTTGTAACGGTTGGCTATTTGAGTCACTGTTGCCTTTTTTATCAGCTCGAACCAGTCTGTCCATTCTCCTCTGACCTCTGGCATCAACATGGCATTTCCGCCCACAGAACTGCTGCTCACTGGATGTTTTTTCTTTTTCGAACCATTCTCTGTAAACCCTAGAGATGGTTGTGCGTGAAAATCCCAGTAGATCAGCAGTTTCAGAAATACTCAGACCAGCCCTTCTGGCACCAACAACCATGCCACGTTCAAAGGCACTCAAATCACCTTTCTTCCCCAAACTGATGCTCGGTTTGAACTACAGGAGATTGTCTTGACCATGTCTACATGCCTAAATTTATACAAATAATAAATACTACTTTATTTCTTAGGGTGATACTGGAGCCACTGGTCCTCAAGGCCCTAAAGGAATCAAAGGAAATCAAGGAGACAAAGGAGTAAAGGTACAAACTTTATTAACCACTTGAGGTTCATAATTTTAAGAGTCACTATCGTTAACAAATAACTTTTAACATGTCCAGCAGTATCCAAATTAAATCAGCTTCAGTCCTTTATTGTGCAGTCAAGCATATAACACATTTAACTTGTCATCAGTCTTTGTCAAGCATATACGTCGTATATGCTTGACTGCACTATATAGAACTAAAACTTATTTAATGTGGATGCTGTTGGACTTGTGCTACTCCAGTTCTATACCACCATGCATAAATTAGACATGCTGAAGCACCAAACATTTCAAATTTCTTCAACTGTATTCATATTTTTCATTTTTCAAAAGTTCACAAGCTTTGCAAAAATAATAATCAAACCTTCAGTGCTAATAATAATCAAACCTTCAACAAGAAGTAAGCAACTCCTGGAGTAGACACTTCACACCCCCGGTGTATTTTATTATCGGTGTTCAGGACTTTGCAATACTCCAGTTCTAACCACTACTTGGGCTTGTGTTTTTTCCAGTGTGCATTCAGTCCTTCCTACCAAGGGATCCATCAGTGCTGTTGGAGCATATTTGTTTCCCGGAGATATAGCCAGGGAGAGAGAGAAACATTCCCTGGCTGGCCGCTAATTTCAGCAATGTACCTCATTGACTTACATTGTCGGAATTAGCCATTACAGAGATATGGCCAGAAAGTGGATTGCGCTGCTTCCTCACTCTCTCCCCAGCTATATCTACCAACCGCAATGGGACCTGCTGTGATCGATAACTTTTGACATGTCAAAAGTTATTTTTTATGACATGTACTCTATAAGAAATAGATCAGATTTATCATTCAACTCCTACACTATAGTCCCCTGCCCTCCAGTGCCAGAGTATGTTGTCATTTGTGCAAAAGAGAGGAATCTCTAAACTAAATGTCATAGAGATGTTTAGAAAAATACTGTCATTCAGTAAGCAGTGGCCTTTCTTAGCAGTTTGTGTTTTTCAATGCCATTGCTGTTGAAAGGGAAAATCTTATTAGGCGTGCCTCATTAGGAGCAGAGAATGAGATAGGCAACAGTACTGGCAATCCATGCATCTGCCATAGTTTAAGAGAGTTCAAGAAATAGTGCCTTGATCTGCCCACTGACACACTTTGAGTCTTTGTGTTGATCTACACATATTTGTGCATGTCTTATCCTACTTTTATGCTTTAGAGCTCAGGTTGAACATTTCATATGTTATATTTATTGATGACATCTTATTATATACTACAGATATGAAAAGGAAAATGATTGTCTTTATTTTAGGGGGAGCCGGGGTATGGAATTCCTGGCCAGCCAGGGTTAAAAGGAGATTCAGGAGAAAGGGTGAGCAAAATTATCATTCTCTTTCTGTATATATTCTGAAAAGGGAAACTAGCACGTGAGCCTGTTTGCTTGACAAAATGCTAGTCCTACTGTAGATCACAGATGTTAAAACACCATTAAAACACAAAAATATGCATAATATGTAGCCCTATTATCATATGAACTTTTAGAATAAATTTTGCATGGTTTTAAAATGCAGAAAAAAACTGAAAAAAAAGGGGTGAAGGGGGTCCAGAACATATGTCATTACACAACTGCTGCTTGGAGGGGAGCAATAACCCATAGCCTTCACTATATTTGTGTAACAACATTTGTGTCATGTTAAGTTTAGATCCTGGGGGACATGATCTTCACTTGATCCTCCGAGCCTTTTTATTAATGTGATTAAAATTATGTTAACAAAATAAAATTGTTAAGCTGATTGATCTTGGACTATAATTTTATTTTTAAGGGTAACATTGGGTTATCTGGAAAGCCTGGTCCAAAAGTAAGTATCCTTAGTATACGGTGTATGGGTACATTCGACCATTGTACTTTAAAAGGTTTGTGAACTGCTGTTACGGCATGTCATGTTTAGAACCTCCATTACACTAGTTTACTTCCCATAAATTCATTTATTGCTTTTAGTGTCAAATGTTTTATTGAGGAAAATTCAATGCATACAATAAACACCATCAAGGAAAAATCGCCCCACACATGGGGGATAAAGTACATTGAATACATCCTCCCGGTTTGGTATAGAAGATTCCATTTCTAGGAAGCTAGATGGAGCATTGATAGTAGGGATGGGGTGGTTACATAGTCTAGCCATGGTTGTCAAACCACAGTGTGTAGTTTGAGTGCGTCAGTACGGGTGGCTTCAATTTTTGATGATAACATTTACCCTGTCAACAACTGCTTGGACTGACAGTGTGGGAGATCTTCATTTGGCCGCTATGTGGATTCTGGCAGCCATAGGGACGTGTTGAAGAAGTTTATGTTGTTTAAAATTCAGCAGGTGATGCAGTTATTTTCCTAAAAAAAAACTTTTAAACTTGCAGCCCTGTGTCAAACTGGCGTGGCCTAGAGTGTCTGTGCATTAGGCTGGCACACCCTCTCTGTCCTTTCTCCCCGCCCTCTTCATCATTAGGAATGCCCCAGGCAGGTATTTTCCTATTCATCAGCTTCCTAATGATGAAGAGGGTGGGGAGGAGGGCCGGAGGGGTGGTGCAAGGTTAGGGCACAGATACTCTAGGCCACGGCAGTTTGACACACGGCTGCATGTTTAAAAGTAAATTTTTAGGACAATAACTGCATCACCTGCCGAACGGACCCCAGGACAGATCTTGGATTAAAAGCAGCTATCCGAAGGTACAAGTGGTTTGGGGTGAGCAGATTGTGGGTACAGAGTCACTTTAAGCCCAATGAACCAAATTTAGAATACTAGTACTGTAAGTATGCTCAGTCTATTTCTGAACCTATTCTGTGATTCTTCTGTACTCTACAGTGCCGTCACATGTAGACCACTTATGGTCTATTAAAATGAATGACTGAATTTTTGTGACCAGTGCAATTAACAGCACAACTAAAGACATAAGAACTAGATCAAGAGACGGCACATTCTAGATATCTGGGGACTATGATCCTGAAGAGATTGATGAGATTCCTGTTACTAATTGCCTTGTACTTTATGTATAGGGAGATGGAGGGGACAAAGGACAAAAGGGTGAACCAGGAACATCTTGGACTTTGCCTGGAATAAGAGGTAAAGATGTAAGTAGAAATGGTAGAGTTCTTACTGAACATTTTTAAATGCTTTATTATTTGAAATTTATTTGTGCAGGAGAATTAACGGTAATGCTGTATAACCGTTTCTGTGGTACAACCTAAAAAAATCTGGTTTTAAGGCGGAATTCAAGAGAATGAAATACCTTGTTATTTTTAGATAAGTAGGAGAAAAGCCTATGTTTCATTGTGTGAAAGAGTCACTTTTCAAAGGTGTATTCCAACTTATAATACTTATCCTCTATGCACAGCACACTTTGTCAGAGCCCGTGATTCTACTTAGGTTCCTCTTACTAAACATTTACTGCATTAGGCTATGTTTACACAACATATATTTTCGTAAAACCACAGCTGTTGTACAATGGCCGTGATTTATACGAAAATATACGTGCTGTTGCTGCCTATGGAATTCCGTCCGGAGCGTATACACATAGTATATGCTCCAGCAGGGATCCCTAGCGGCGCCGCAAACAACTGACATGTCAGTACACGCTATGGAGCAAGCGGCTCTGGCTGCTCGCACCATAGTGTGCTGTGGGGAGTTCTGTGGGGAGCGTCCGCATCAGAACTCTGCGGCTGCAAAGATCATCTCTTCAGAGACCTGCCATTCCATTACCCGGCCGGGTCACAGAACGGCCAGTCTCTTACTGTGTGTGCACGTAGCCCCAATATGTTGTGGATACTCTGAATTCTGACTCTAGAAGGCCTCTGATTAACCCCTTGCTTGCTGATTCCTGGGATAACTGTGCTCTCATGTTTTATCTTGGACTACCCTTTTGCCTGCCGTTTTTGTTTATTTGTACCCTCCTGGTCCTGACCCTGGCTAGTCCACCATTCTCTTGCTTGTCCTGGCATCTTTACTCTGTCACCTGGATTACTAGCAGCCATTTGCCTCACAGTGTGCACTGATAAAAGCTAAGGGGCAGATTTAGCCAACCAGAGTGGTGGACAATTTCTATTTTCGGTCACATTCGTCCGATGATTCGGTGTCATTACAGTATTTCTCTATACTTCAATAGCTGTTCATTTACACATTAAAGGAGAAGTCTGGCCAAAAGTATTTTTTAATATGTTATTATGGAAAGTTAGACAAATGTCTAATGTACATTAATTATGAGAAATGCACATATACTTCTATTTCCCTTAATTTATTAGATCATGGAGTGTTAGAATTCTCTCCGTGAAGAAACCGTGACGTCACAACGAAGGGTGTATTTCCTATGGAGTGTCCAGCAGGGGGCGCACTATATATAGAAGTCAATGAGTACCATTGACTTCTATATATAGTGCCCCCTGCTGGACACTCTATTGAATCAATGGATGTGTACGTAAAAATGTTATGTACAGTATGTTTTGATTGAATACATTTATGGAATACTTTGGGGAGCAAGTGTCCTTGCTCCCCAAAGTATCCCATAAATGTATTCAATGAATACATTTGGAGGGCACCGAGCAGGAAGGGAGAGAGGTGCCTGTGCATCTACCTCCCCCCTCCCTCCCTGCTCCGTGGTGGGCACATATACACAGTACTACTACTCCCATCATCTGCTCATAGTATGAGCAGATAATGGGGGGAGTAGTACCTGTGCTATCCCCATCAGATCGCCACCACAGCCGTCCGCGCCGCTTCTCACACAAGGGGTCACTCCATTATGCCCCCTCCTCCTCCCGGCTTCAAACGTGTAACTATCCCGCAGCTACTCACACTATCCCGCCGCTGACTCCCCTAGTTACATGTTTGAAGCCAGGAGGAGGAGGGGGCATGATGAAGCGACCCCTTGTGTGAGGAGCGGCGCGGGCGGCGATCTGATGCTGATAGCACAGGTACTACTCCTTCCATTATCTGCTCATACTATGAGCAGATGATGGGAGGAGTAGTACTATGTGCCCGCCACCGAGCAGGGAGTGGGGGGAGGTAGATGCACAGGCACATCTCTCCCTCCCTGCTCGGTGCCCTCCTAATGTATTCACTGAATACATTTGTGGGATACTTTGGGGAGCAAGTGTCCAAAGTATTCCATAAATGTATTCAATCAAAATGTACTGTACATAACATTTTTACATACACATCCATTGATTCAATAGAGTGTCCAGCAGGACACTCCATAGGAATTACACCCTTCGTCGTGACGTCACGTTTTCTAAAATAATTCTAACACTCCATAATCTAATAAATTATGGGAAATAGCAGTATATGTGCATTTCTCATAATTAATGTACATTAGAAATTTGTATAACTTTCCATAATTAATAACATATTAAAAAATACTTTTAGCCGGACTTCTCCTTTAACCTCTTAGGGACGTATGACGTATCGATACGTCATATGTCCCCAAGAGGTGTTCAGAGTGGGGCCGCGCGGCGACCCCGCTCTGAACCGCCGCAGTCCAATTGCAAAGTACAATTAGTGACGCAAAAAATAAGGGCTCATGTGGGTCTCTAGGTGGAAAAATGCAAGTGCTATGGCCTTTTAAACACAAGGAGGAAAAAACGAAAATGCAAAAATGAAAATTGGCTCCGTCCTTAAGGGGTTAACTACATTTTTAAATCCCACATTTCCTGAAATCATAAAATAATGTCTAATGTATGCACAATTAAGGGCCAGGTACAGAGTAATACAGTTAATGTGTTAATGCAAATATATTCATCAGTTAAAGGAGGGCATTTGATGGCCAGAGAAATGTGACCCAGAAGAAGGTGCTGTCCCTTTTTTTTGGTTTCAATGATTTTTGTTAACAATGTTAGAGAATAAAGCACACTACATGTGAAAAGGCACATGTCATTTCTCTTAGAATTGTGCAATGAGGAATAGAGAATTATGACTATAGCCAATTAGTAAAATCTCTAATTGCATCCAAATGCATTCACCACAATTCAAAAGATTGTAAGCAGAAAAATACCACTTGGTCTATCTAGTCTGCCCTTTTATTATATCCCTTCTTATTATCGTAGGATAGATATATGTTTATCCCAGGAAAGTTTATATTCAGTTATTTTAGCTTTACCAACATCTGCTGGAAGTTTGTTCCAAGCATCTACTACTCTTTCAGTAAAGCAATATTTTCTCACATTCCTTTTGATTTTCCCCTAACCTCTCAATGTGTCCTCTTGTTCTTGGGTTCATTTTATTTTAAACCACCCTTTGCAGTATGTTTTTTGTGAGTAATGTATGGGTCTATAAGATTTGCAAATTACGCAATTGTGTTTTTATTTACATTTTATCTTAATGTGTGGAATTGGGTTGTAAGATGACATGTAGAAATGAGTTCTATATATTTTGGTTTTATGTATTTGTGCTAACAACTTACATACCACCATACTAAAATACAAACTAATTTCTATACCCTAGGGGCAGATATACTAATCCTGTATAATATTTACATTGCATAAAGTTAGATCATGCAGTCTGAAAATGTGCCATAGTTTGCTACCCATATTTACTACAGTGGAAGTATTTGAGAAAATATGTTTTAATCAAACACATTTTAATAATTTTGTTCTTTTCTTTAGGGGGAACAAGGTTTAAAAGGTGATCCTGGAATGAAGGTAATAAATCTATATAATGAGATCTTACTTATTTGTAAGAAGGTTAACCATCAACCATTTCACAGCTTCATGCCTGTTTATGTTGTATTTCATCTATATGCTGCATTATCTATATATTTTGTGTCCCCTATATAAATTTATATATATATATATATATATATATATATCACATAAAACAGACCACAAATAGTTGCTAGTACACTAGATTTTTTCTATTGAATATTATTTGCAGTTTTTTCTGACTGTATTCTAACATATTCTAACAGCACCAAATTATGAATTGTCAATTTTAATTGGCATTGGAAGTTCCATTATTCAGTAGTGTGTATTCTGTTGGAACCATGTTGGTCAGAATTACTTTTTGCTTTCTTAACTGTTTAACCACTTTTTATCACAGAGAAACATACAGTATAACATTCAATTTTGTTCTCATCTGTGGCAGAAAACAGTAACTAGTATTTTATAACTACTAAGGAAAATTAATCTAATAACAAATACTTTGAGGAACATTTTACATTAAAGCTATATAAAGAAGATCTCTATATTAATTTACTGATATCTTGTTTTATTACCTAGGGAGAACCTGGGATAAAAGGTGAAGCTGGGGAGAAAGGACAGAGGGTAAGCTTTTTCTATTTCTATGTAGCTAGATACCTAATTATGGCTTGCTTGATGATAGGTTGTGTAGTGTCATCAGTATCCGAATAATATTTTAGTCTCAGATTTTACATTACGTAAGAAGGTTCTCATAGACCATTTTATCACTTACATTTAACCCTATAAATTACACCTTCAAAATAGTTATAGTAGTTTAGTTAATTTAGTATATAATACATTAGGCTTTCATAGGAGATATGTTCCCAATGTTTGTTGTATTAGTACTCTTTATATTTATCCAGGGCACCACAGGACTTCCTGGCCGTATTGGTGATTCTGGACAAAAAGGAGAGATGGGACCACCAGGAAAAGATGTAAGGATGATTTTATTATTTTAGTCACTAGTTATTTGTGTATGACAACAATAAAATCAACCAAAAAGAAACAAAAACTTAAAAATTTTACCAAAATTTCATCTTTATATTTTAATAGGGTATTGATGGCAAAAAAGGAAACAAAGGAGATCCTGTAAGTCAGTAAATACTGTATTTTATAATAATTGCTACCTTTCCCAAAGAAGTTATGGTAACATTGATGCACCCACGTTTGTGCTGCCTCCTTATAGAGTTAGGCCATGTTCCCGCTTTGTAAGAGACCGGCCGGTGTCAGAAAACGACCAGTGTCAGAAAAGATCATCCCTGCCGGAAGATCTTTACCGCCGCTGAATTGGGATGCGGGCGCATCCGTGCGCGCCCGCATCAGAATTCCACACTGCACACAATGGAGCGTGCGGCCGGAACTGACATGTCAATTTCATGCAGTGCCGCTAGGGATCACGGCCAGAGTGTATACTATGTGTATACACTTCAGCCGGGATTCCCTCAGGTGCAGCACTACGTAAGTACCGTAGTAATCACGGCTGTAATCAACAATGGCCATAATCACAATGGTACTTACACAGTGTGAACATAGCCTTATTATGTATATACACCTAGGATCCCTAAAAGATATTTCCCCACTGTGAATGTATTTGAGGTGGTAGCCTCGAGTAATACAGAATATTGCTATTTGGTAATTTTAAGACATGATTTATTCTTCATAGGGGCAGCCAGGACCACCCGGAACCACTGTGAGTAGTTAACATTTTTCTATGGTAGGATAACCAGTGTTGATTTGCCAATGAGTGTGTGACTAATATTTTTATGTGTAGGTTACCAAGGTGGATAACAGTTTACTTGTAAAAGGAGAAAAGGTAAGGTTTCTTAATTCTTTTGCATTATGTGGTTTTCTATGATTGTTCATTAAAAGTATAAATATTTAAACATTCTTTTTTAAATTGACTTTAGGGAGATCGGGGAGAACTAGGGACTCCAGGGATTTCGGGTTTGAAAGGAGAAAAAGGAGATTCTGGACCACCAGGCCAAAGAGTAAGAATGAAGTGATAGTGATCTTTACTTCTATCCTTCTCATTGTAGTCCTCAAACTCATATTAAAAAAAAAATCTACACAAATTGGGTATCTTGTAACCATACTGACCTGAAGAATTAAGATAATATGTAAGTTTGATCGATGAACAGTGATAAAATGGAGCCCATCCCCCTTGCAGAAAACAAGCCATAAGCTTTAAAAATATAATCAGGACAGCTGAATTATTATTAAATTACTGTAACTCTAATGGGAGTTTCTGTCTCCACCCCTTGTGGAGAACTTATTTGGAACAGTCATTGTAGCTTGATCATATGGGAAGTTCTGGCAGAGCTAATGACCCAGCTGAGAACACAGACACAGAGATAGCTCACATGCTAAATGCTAATTAAAAAAAAAAGTTTTATGAAATTTAGTTTTTCATGTAAAACTGCTGAATGTATTGATTAACATACATTTACCATTAACAATAGTACATAGACCGACTATGTTCACACAACGTTTTTTCAGCTCCGTTTAAAATGACGTCCGTTATTTTAAGGCTAAAATAACAGACGTTGTTTAGCAGCCTGGCCTCCCCTTAGTTCAATGACTGGTGTTGGTAAATTATTCTAGTTTAAGTTACTAATTGGCCTTTGGGTGTGGCTTAATTGAAAAGTCCATTGAATTTAATAGTAAAAACGGAGAAAGAACGGTGACAAAAGAAAAACTGTGTTAACTACTAACAATGAACGGCCGCTGTTTGCA
The DNA here is from genome assembly GCF_027789765.1 of Dendropsophus ebraccatus. NCBI lineage: Eukaryota > Metazoa > Chordata > Amphibia > Anura > Hylidae > Dendropsophus > Dendropsophus ebraccatus. The sequence goes on from NC_091454.1 coordinate 134,498,023, forward strand.
AAAGACACCCGAAAATAATGATCATGTTCATTATTTTGACGTCCGCGGCAAAAACGTCTTCTCATTGACTTCAATGCATTGCCATTGCAGTCAGTTAAATCGCGGCAAAAACTGACGTTTTTTTTTAAATATGAAAATCAGATGCCTTTTCATTAATTTTGACATTGTGTGAACATAGCCTAATATTGTCAAGAAAAAAAAATCTCTGAATCCCTTGGATAAGTTAAAGCATTAAAATTATTACAATACAAAGAGACACCTTGTTAAGTTAAAAAAAACTTGTCTTGGTCCTTTAAAGGGTATTTCAGCTCTAGTTTAAAAATGAATATGCTCTGGGGTAGGGGTTGTAGACAAAAAACATACAATTCGCCAAACTTACCTGTCCCCAGTCCCTTCCTGTTCCCTCCCAGCTCCAGTTCACTTCAAACTGCTCCCCCGATCTTCTCTCTTCTTTCTGCCTCTGAGACAAGTACTTGAAAGTTAGCTCAGCTAATCAATGGCTGAGACGGGACACTATTTTAACCAGTGATTGGCTAAGCCAGCATGTCCTGCATCCAAGTGGTTGCTGAGAAGAATAGAGAAGATCTGTGGAACAGATGGAAGTGAACATGAGGCGCAACGGAGCAGTGGGGTGTCAGGGCTAAATATGTATGTTAGGATTTATATTAAATATAAGGTATGAGTAACTGGCTGCTTCATATTTAAGGGCCCAGAAGGACGTCCGGGACCTCCAGGCAATGCTTTGGTGAGTTCAACTGAATCGTACCCCAATTTAGTCTTGACATCATAGGCATATGGTAATTGTAGATAATATGCATTTTGTGAAATAGATTTATCACCTTCATAATATAATTTTTATTATGTATATGTCATCAAAATATCTTTTTACAACTGGGAAACTGCCAAACAAGTAAAATGACAAATTATTTAAATAAATAAATAAGACAAAAGGAGAGAAATTCCCGCACTTAAAGGGGTATTTTAGTTGGGTAAAATGCATGTTGAATCCTCCCCCTCATTGAGACAATTTGTTCTATACTTGTTATTATCTTTTCAGTCTCCTCCCTACAGTTTTGAACCTGCTGCTTTCTGCTGAAGGCACAGAAAACTGTGTGTGAACTGTTTACTCCATCCCCGCTCTGATCTCCTTCCTTCCCCCTCGCTTCCGGGACAGCTCATTTAAACAGTGGCACTGGCTGGCTGGCTGTCTCTGCACTCTGTGATGTTGGAAGGGTTAATCTGAGTCACTGTGATTAACCCCTCCAGCATTACAGAGTGCAGAGACAGCCGGCAAAGCATACTGTTTACATAAGCAATCTCTGAAAGGAGGGGGTATGAGGGAGTTCAAAGTGAATTGTTAGTCTCCAGGACGGGGGATGATTCAACATGTATTTTACCTGACCGGAATACCCCTTCTAGAGTTTACAATATATTAGGAAAAAAAACACATTTATCATACATTTCTCTCTAGCCACTCCCCATGAGACCAGTTTCACACAATAAATAAAATGTACTAACAGCATCATATTATGTTGTTAGTTTGGGTTTTTATTGGGGTTGTCCTACCATTAAGGCTTATCCCCTATCCTGTGGATAGAGAATTAGTGTACATTGACTGTGAGAGGTCTGACTGTTAGTGCCTTGTTGATCTTGAAGACAGGTGCCCCGAGTTCCTCTGTTAAAATAGAGCTGCAGTCAATTGCTCTACTGTTCCTTTGAGAAGTCTCCCATTATGTCTTAAAGCGTCTCTTTCTGTACTCAAAAAGCAATCTCCCAGCCTTCCCCCCTCACTTCTTATCTGTACATTATCAGGCAAACACGTCTTCATTACAGAGAAGCCAGTGAAGACGGGTTCTGCTGTCTCCATTATATCCCTATGAAGGGGGGAGGGGCCGAGGGAGATGAGGTAGCAGGAAGAGGAGACATGAAGGTCAGCTGTTTGTAGACTCTCTGGGCACCTAAAACGCTGGATTCAGGGGTCAGAAAGGTCAGTGCTTATCTAGAACCTTGCTGAGAGAAGATTTCAGGGTGTTGTGCTGTGCAGGACTGCTCCGTGCTCACTCACTCCTCTCAGCCCCTCCCCTCTACATAGACACATAATGGACACAGAAATCCTGCTTCTTCTGAAGTCAGGGGGGAGCTAGAAAAACAGCTTTTTTAGTACAGAAGGAAACTCTTTTGGTAAATAAAACCTATTACAGAGTTTCTTAAAATCGCTTGTACTATAGATATTTATTTTTATTCAGAAAAATTACACTGAAATGACAGTTACGCTTTAATCCTAGGCAATTCACTTAAATAAAGATGTGTTCTAATGCTTCTTTGTGTCTACAGGTAGAATCTGTTCCAGAAAAAGGAGAGAAAGGAGAAAAGGTAGCAATGATATAGCAATAAAAACCTAATATTTCATTTTATAAAATAATATATAAAATGTAATGTTATGTTATATAGTACAAAGCATATATAAGTACTCCTCATCTGAAACCTTAAAACTGGCATGCTAAATATTTGGCTTTCTAGAGCTGGGGAGGTATGTTGAGAATCACCACAGTAAAGTATGCTGGTGGCAATGTGTTTATAAGAGGATGTATGAGTGCTAAAGATATTGAAGAATTGTAGTTTATCAATGCCATTATGAGAGAGAGAGAGAATAAATAAGTACACATTTATTGTATGTACTGTTTTTTCCCATTGGATTTTATACCTGAATTGTTTTCCATATAGGGGAGTCTGGGGTCACCTGGGAAAGATGGCAAAGATGGAATCCATGGAACACTTGGACGAAAGGTTGTATATAGTTCATTTATTTTAATATAAAGGTGGGTCACATGAAGTACAAGGCATAGAATGTGTGACAGGAGTAAAAGTAGAATTTTAATATATTTAGTACAATATTTTTATATTTTTCTTCAGTTACTTTTTAAAATAAATGACATTATACAGTAATACCTCGGTTTCCAAACACCTTGGTAGTATCCAAACAAAATCAGAGGAGAAAACTGTCAGAGGAATTATTGTTCAGCTGACCGTTATTACTGTGTTCAGACACAAAGGCTCACAAGGATCACACCCAGGCACAAGGCTCACACCCAATACACTGGCATCCCCCAAGTGAACAGCAGTCCAGGAAAAGAATAATTTTTATACAAATTGTTGCAATTAATAAATGTAAACATGGATTGTGTCATTTTCAGGGAGAGCCTGGACAAAAAGGGGACCCAGGAGATGTAAGTATTTGTGGAACAAATAACTATGTAAATTAACAATATGACCAAGAATAATGACACTGTTCATACTTACAGTCATACAGTCATGGGTTTAATTTTTATAGGATTCATGACATGAGGTTTGTAGTGGATGTTATTTTTACCAGGAAGAATAGTGCAGCATGCTAGCTGTGCAATAAGCTAAGATTGTGTTAGGTTTCCTAGCTTTATAGTATGGCCACATTTACATCACATTTTGAGAAATATGCTGGATTATATTTTAGTAACCTGTCAAAAAGTAATGATGTTGGTCATTTAACCTGTTCAATGTCTCTATCCGTGATGGCAGCATTTAAAAGCCAAAATGGCAGCTCCCATGGGGACCCAGGTGACTTGTCGGAATTCCCACAATGCAGTTGTGGGGTGCTGACTTGTTATCATGGCAGGTGGCTGCCTTTGCTAGATATCCGTGACATAGCATTGAACAGTATAAGCAATCCTTTCCCTGTCTACACCAGTATGGTACCAATAAAAACAATAGAGCATGGTGCAAACAGTCCCCTAATTCTAAAAATATGGCCATATTTTTGCCTCAAAAAACGTGTGAACATAGCCTTAAAAGTAGTCAAATATTAGATGAAAACATGGAAATTGTTGTATTCAGACCAACCTACAGAATAACATGTCAGTTTTACCATAAAGTGCAGTGCGTAAAAATGGAACACCACAAAAATTGGCCCTGTAGATGGAAAAATAAAAGTTAGGACTCTTAGAAGGCGAGAAGGAAAAAGGGTGCAAAAATAAAAACTGGCTCTGTCCTTGATGCCAAAGTCCACTGTGTGCTTAAGGGGTTAAGTAACTTATTTGAGTGTAGGTGTTACTTTATAATAGACTTTGTCTTGTGCATAAGTTCGCAGGGAGCTGGGAAAAGAAGTGCACAACCATGCACCTCTCCCAGCTAGAGAAGGGTTTGAGTCTGAATACTCAGACCCTGATCGATCACGATATTTGATATGTCACTACACTATGTGAAAAGGTTTTTTTTATAATGACAGTGACACTTTAAATATTCTCTAGATTTAACAGAAATAAATTAAACAATAAAAATTGTGAGTAATATTTTATTATTACCTTCTATTATTTAATAGAATGCCTTGAATCAAATGATCAAAAACTCACATGATTTATAATTAGGGAAATGCCACTGGAAAACGTGACCAAAAAAAAAGTTTGAAAAAAGCCACAAAAACATGCATCATGAGTAACCAATACCATTGCCTTTTGTGACTTCTTTTTAGAAGGCAAAATAATCCTATGAGCTATAAAAAAAAAATACATATCTTCCGCGCTAGATTGTTATAGTATATATTTGTGTTTGCCAAAGAAATAATACCACCTCATGTATTTTTACAGAGTGCTGCTGGGGTAAAGGGGGATCGTGGTGATGTGGGACCAGTGGGCCCCCCTGGGCCACCGGGACCACAGGTAATAAAAGATACTTTGTATTTTTTATGTTTCAAGTTGTTTTAACAAGTAATATGTATTATTAGTATATCTAATATTTTGACATATTAAACCAACATGTTTTAGGCATTATGATATTCATTTATTGGTGCTTTGCCCACTAAATCTGCTAGAAGATAATAAGGCATGTTGTGTTCAACCAATACTGTTATGACAAGCATTGTGGAACTAAAGCTCTGTTCCCTTATTTCTTTTTTTGTTGAGTTTTTGTCCTGAATTTGCATAGATTTTCACAGAATTATTGCAAAAAATCCACTGTTTAGCTATGTTCACACAATGTCAAAAATAGAGAACAGGCAGCTTATTTTGATATTTAAAAATATATCCGTTATTGCTGTGTTTAACTGACTGCAATGGCAATGCATTAAAATCAATGGAAAGACGGACTTCCAATGCCCACAATGTATTGAATAATGGACGTTTTTACTGTAGACGTCAAAATAATGAACATGATCATTATATTCGAACGTCTTATGCAAACAGCGGATATTTTAATTAGTTGTTCACGCACAGTTTTTCTTTTGTCACCGTTCTTTTTCCGTTTTTACTATTAAATTTAACGGACTTTTCAATTAAGACACACCCAAAGGCCAATTAGTCCACCTAAACTAGAATAATGTACAAACACCAGTCGTTATACGGAAGTCCCTATTACACAAGGCAATATTGAGGAGCTCACAAGGGCTGTCAGAGCTCATTTGCTCCTCGTTCCCCGCTCGCTGCCGCAGCTATTACATGTGTCGGCAGTGAGTGGGTGAGAGCTGGGGGGGCAGTGGAGAGGTGCGAGAAGCTGCGGAGGGGGCCGCTCGGGCGATCACTAGATCGTCCAGGCAGCCTATAGAGGGTAGCGGCGGTCTGCTGCCGCCACTCCTAATCCACGGTGCAACAGCAGCAGATTGTTGCTATGTTGGTTGTTTGTCTTTCAACATGTTGAAAGACCAACAACAGCAATGATTGATTGCTGATCGTTGTCTTCAATTACATTAGACAATTATTGGCCGTGCCAATATCGGTCAAATACAGCTAATAATCGTTTAGTGTAATAGGGCCTTAAGGGGAAGCCAGGCTGCTAAATTATGTCCGTTATTTTAGACTCAAAATGACAAACGTCATGTAAAACGGAGCTTAAAAAACCTTGTGAAAAAAACAAAGCCACTTACAGCAATTGTGTAAATCTTAGTAAAATAGTGCCATTCTTGCTACTATTTATCCAAAATTACAGCAAAATCGCATTAAAATCTAAATGTGTGAACACAACCTAAGTCACCTTGATAAAATGCTCCTTCAGAAATATCAGAAAAGAATCTTCAGCACAATCCCATACAATTCAATCATTTATTTGGAAACAATACAAACAAAATAGAACCTCCAGCTGGTCACAGATCAGACTGATGCATTTTTAGCATACAATGCTCTTAGTTATTATCTAGCGTTATACAGTAGAAATGCATCAGTTGTCTCTGTGACCAGCTGGAGGTTCTATTTTGCTTGTATTTTCATGTTTCCAAATAAATAATTGAATTCTGTGGGATTGCGCTGAAGATGCTTCTCTAGTATTTCTCTAATAAGTCTGTGTTGGGAGCCTATGCATTCAAGCCCTCCCTACCCTAACCCACATTGGATTCAGTTAGAATGCTGTACACCTTCACAACTATTTTATTGTCTCAATGCATCGGAAATAGAAAATATATTTCAATAGGTTCTAATTTAAAATATCCTACCACTTTCTACGAACAACTATGTGGGTCTATGTGTCTCCATTGTAACAGGCAACAAGCAAACTATACACAGCCTAATCTTGTAGTTATACTATCTTACATCTGCCCTTTACTTCTTACTTATGTACAAAATGTATGTTGGTATAATGTAGGAACTAAATGGAAGGGGATTTGACTGTGGCATATGACACTAGAGCTTTCTGCCTGATACCATGGATATGTAATCTATTATGAAGTAAAGTTAGATGCAGAGATGCTGCTATGTATAAATAAGAATAAAGCTTCACATGTTTAATTTGAGCAGATTATTATCTTTCCTACTAATCACAATCAGATATGAAAATATAATGTAGCTTGTGAAATCTACATACATTTTATTTTGTCTTTTTGTATTAAGGGTGCTCCTGGAAAAAATGTAGAAATGAAGGTAAGAAAATAAACCTTACATCATTACAATAAAGAGGTAGCCAAGGAAAAAATTGCAGAGTAATGTTTTGTTCATTAGCTTTTGTATCAAAATTAGAAAATGTCAAGTTTGGACAGCAGTAGACATTGGTCGACTGGTTTGAGTGGATACAGCCTTCACAGCACCCACTGGGTTTGATTGGACACTGGTTTCACATCACCCACAGACTGGCTTGAGTGGGCACTGGCTTTACAGCACCCACAGACTGGTTTGAGTGGACACTGGTTTCACAGCACCCACAGACTGAATTGAGTGGACACTAGCTTAACAGCACCCACAGACTTGTTTGAGTGGACACTGCCTTAACAGCACCCACAGACTGGTTTGACTGGACACTGGCTTCACAGCACCCACAGCCACCCACAATGTACCCTTCTATCCTCTTCTTTCTGACCCTATCTGTCTCTACTTCTCTCCCTGCCTTGCACTAAATGCCTGCTGCGATCCTCCTGCACACACAGCCAACTGCCCACCCCCAGGAAGATGCTCACACTATATACAGGCTGAATTTTAAATTAGCACAATACTGTACTTTAGATACTGGGAGTGCGAACCCGAACCTCGGCAGGTTTGGACCATCCCTACAACTGATTATAGACAGATACTAAAATGTTTTTTTTTTTTGTATATGCTTTTAATTTCTTCTTGTAATGTTTTAAATTGTATTTGTTATTATTTTATCTTGCCTGACAAAGTAAACATCTCCAGACCCTTCTGTTTGAATGGGACATATTTGTTAGCATGCTCTGTAACCTTTGTTACCTAAAAAAATGTAATTCAATAGGGAGGGGAAGGCTGAGCTGTGAGCTTTTTCTGTTTTCTTTTTTATATTGGGGTACAGGTATTGTTGTAATAGGTTCATATTCGATATGTGATTTATAATTGTTTTTAATTTGAGATGAGCGAATATACTACTTACTTGAGTATTGGGGTGCTAAAGTACTTTACACTCTAACAAGTATCATATGGTATTCATTTAAAATAGCAAGTCTCCTCTCTGCATGTTTGGCATCTTAAATTAGCCAATAAACATGCAGGTAAGGGGCTGCCACATCCTGCTGCTGGTCTAGCAGTAATTGACTGGCCACGTCAAGTGACCTGGTTGGATATAGACCCAGGTCACCCAATGCTCCATTCACTTGTGTTTTGTTAGCTGACAGGGAGAGCTGTTGGAGCAGAGAAAGAGGTAGTGTAGGGCTAAGTTTTAATAGTTAGGTAGGCGGCTAGCTAACAAACACCCAAAAGTGCTAGTAATCTGACAGAGTGACACACACACACAGAATTGTATTACATACAAAATACCAGTATTAAACGGTATGCTGATAGTGGTTCAGTATACTGGTACTGGTATATAGCTAGTATACACAGTTGTATACTGTGCCACAGTTTATGTTATTGGAGTATGCACAAGGAGTACTAGCATTAATCCACACCTACCCAAAAGTGATTTTTAGGACTAGTGCTATCCTTGTGTGACCCAGAAAAAAAAGCATCTGACACACAGAATAGTATACCAGTATTAGATGGTCTACTCAGTCAGAAAGTATTACAGTATAAAACTAGGACAGCTAAAACAGCCTCCTTGTGTGCTCTCCCTGCTGTCATTGTTCTATTTCTGTGCTGTTTCCATCACTTTCTAAGGTTTTCAGGAGGACAGAAAATTATGAAGAATGTGGTGTAGTTACGGCCTAACTCTATATGGCCTGCATTACTATATAGTAGTTGGCTACAGTCTTTTGTTTTTAGTTTAGTTGCTGCACTCTAAAATGTTCTGGTATACAGTACCACATTTATTACTCCTATTACTGTTATTTTCAAGACAAGATAATAAATGTTTTCCATCAAATCATTTATTGTGTTCATAGATTTGCGAGGTGCAAAATGTACACCACAGCAAATATCCATCATTTAAATTTAAAATTTTTAAACTTCTTAGCTTTGCCTTATGTTTTTCTTATTAGGATTTGGAGTTGCTGTTAGAATCATATGGTATTAAGGTAAGTAGGTAGAGTAATCACATGATTCATAGCTGCCTGTTTCAGGGCATTAGCTCTATGATTCAAGGAAACAGTATGTTTGAGGTAAGGAGGGAATTTAAATGTCCACTCCAATACTACATTGTGGTACTAATTGAATGACATGAAGCTTTTGGCGGGGGCAGGAGAAGGTAGTGAAAAGAACAAAAGGCTGTAGTTTGAGAGTATGTGTTACATTTTTTTCAAAGTGGTACTGTCACCTCCCCCCCCCTTACTCTTACCCCTTAAAATTGCCTCCTTTAATCGGACAGTGTCACCTTGGCAGGGCTTTATGACAGATTGGGCCCAACTGCTGTGAAGCCCCACCTAGGTGACACTGGTAACTGAATAAATGAAGGGGGTTGACAGTATCACTTCTAGTATCATTTCTAAAGTGAATTTCAGACATTTCATAAAGCAGTTGGCTTAGATTGGATTCCCTCACCTATGTTAAAAAAACATTACTAAGGAATCCCCATGAACTTGTAGAAGAATATAATATCAATATCTAACATAATATATGGAAGTTTTTAATTACATGCTGTATAAAAAAAAAAAATTCTCCTTTAATACAGAGCCAAATGCTCTGATTGTTTAAAGAGCACCCATCACCGATTAATCAGAAGGAAACCAGGAAGCTCACCTAATTGCCACTGTCTCCTGTTTTTTCCAAGCTTGCCCCATGGTCGTAAACTGCAATCAATTGAACAAAATACTGGCTAACATTTTGTGTTGTAGACACCTTTTAGACGACATGCACTTTGCTCGATAATGGGATGTGGGCAAGATTTTATTGAAAAAATGTGGGGCTTAAATATGCTAAGAAAATTTGTATATCTCATATCTATAAAAGGTGTTGTGCGGCCTTTAAATAAAATAAATGTGAAACAAACAAAAAAAGCCTTATTTACCCTCCAATCTCCTGGCGATCCAATGCAAATCATTCACGGGTCCCCCTAAGTCTTTTAGATGGGACTGACAAGTGATTCTGCAGCCAATCAGTGACATTGGCAGTCAGGTGTTGTAATACGGCCATCACTATTTAGCAATGCAAACCATAATACCAGTAGTATGGCATCTAGACTATAGAGTATTGAGCTTGATTACTCGAGAACTGGAGAGGTGAATCAGATTTTTCATTTGTTTTTTTTACAAAGGTCGGATAACCTGATAAATTTAGTATATCATTTGATGCTGCTAATTTTGTGTATTTTTCTAGCAAATAGATGGTATCGAACTGCCAAAGATAGACAGGTACTGCACTCCTGCCATCTTTGGCAGTTCCATTGTGTGTGAATAGAGCTGCAGATGAAAATATGCACTGTAGCTTTATTGAAGCTTTAACTCTAGTGACAAGAGACACCCATTCTCATAATTAGTAGGTTTTCCATGAAACAAATACTTATCATTAATAGATGGTAGGTTTCCTATAGTCGATGCTATGTGTTTTAAATTGTCACTGCCATTAGAACCTTTAAAATCTAAATCAACAGGGGATGTGATATAAAGCACGTTTGCAATTTATATCTTTTATCATGCTTTAAAACAAAGCTATACTTGTATCCAGGTCCAGTCTCCCGAAGGCAGCTTTAGTCTTGTGCTGCTTTAAAAAAAGAGACTAAACACAGGAAGTCCTGGCCAGCCCATTGTGTTGTAGTTCATTGTGTCCGTCAATCAGATGATTGGATTGCCTTCTCTTTGAGCGCACAGATGACTGGGACTTCCTGCGTTTAGTCTCTTTTTTGAAAGTTAGAACAACAGAAACCTTTTAAGTGGTTTACAAGCTCAGGAATGACCTTGGCTTTTTAAGTTATATCATACAGAGTTCCTGAGGATTTCTTAATTTTTATATCTTTTATATCATAGTTGAATTTAGAGTAAACATTATTCGTTACTAGTCAGAACTTCATTTATTACAAGTACTAGCATTTATCCATTATATTTCATGCCATTTTTATAGCATTTTTCCAAACCAAATTAATGTATTATTCTGTTTTAGTTGAATCTCCTGAAGGAATTAACTGATCATCTCATACAAAATGGAGTGGCAGATTTTTTTCAGCATTTTTCTAAGAAGGATCGAACTGCAAAGAAGAAACAGAATTTAAAACATTCCACAGACAATATCGTAAGTTATATATATCCACAACATAGATCCAGGCACCAGACAAAAATAAGAATAAAGATAAAATTATCAAAATGCCAAAAGATGAATATGAACTATGAAAAATGTTGTAAACCACTGTTAAAAGCCTACAGAAGTACAATAAATAACAGTGAATATGATAAAGCCTTAAATTAAAGTGAAAATGATACAATATATTACAGGCGAGCACCATAAATATGAAGAATAACACATAGCATAACAAGAAGCAGTGCTAAAATATTGTCATTTACAAAATATTAATGTAATGTGCAAGTATTGTGCAAAGTACAAATCCAACTATCCTTACCAAGAGCAGAATCTATGGCCATCTCACATGTCTTGATTTTATTATATCACATTACAGGGTGCCACAAAACATGAAATTTCAAATGAAACAGAAGATGAGGATTTAAATTTGAGTACAATTCTGGAAAACACATTCACAGCTGGAGGTGCAGAAATACAAACACAGGTACAGCTTGAAGGAGCAAAGCACCTCTTCTGGCTAGTGACTAAAGAGGGTGGATACAGCGGGAGGACCGCCTGGAAAACTGGGATACAGCCATAGCCATAGGCTGTATCCCAGTTTTCCAGGCAGTCCTCCCGCTGTATCCACCCGCTGCACGGAGCGGCCAGACAGCGGGAATCTGATGCCGAGCGTTCGGGTTCATACGAACCCAAACCTCGGCAGGTTCGGACCATCCTTACTATATTGCTAATATTTAATATATTTATACTATAAACACATGACAGTGCGAGGATTTCATAGGCATGGACATCTTGAAATATTATAGTTTTTGTTATATGTATATGGGAAATAGAAATAGGTAAGTTTTGTTTAGTTGTATTGTCTCTGAGAGACCATACAGACCATTATAGTTCTTACAAAATCTGATGTAAATAAAATAAAAATTCTGACACATAATGAAATTGAAGCTATATAAAGTAACAGTAAAGGCCCATGAACTTCTTTAGGTGCCCTAGTAAAACTTATAACAAAATGGAGCTGTGTTATGTGCACACAAGGCTTTAAATCGAAAAAATGTAATCAAGAAAGCTAATACCTGTAAATTTAATGGTTTTACAGCTTTGCCATATTCCAGACAGAATCCAGTCTACATATTGCAGACTTTATAAGATGTATATTGATTTTCAGAAGAACATGGGTGATCAAACAGAACACATGTATGTACAGTAATTTATAATGTGTTTGAAATGAAACTACTATACATCACAGAATAGAACCCTCTTTAAGCACACTATAGCAATAAAGGAAATTATTCTGGTTCAACAATTTCCATATTCTCAGTTCCTAAAATTGTGCATTGCCTCCATTAGCATCAATGGCATCAGACTTTTGTAAGAATTGGGAATGAGGTCCTTTGTTTTCTCTTGGGGTAAAATTCACATTTCTCTTGGCAAACACCAAATCCTGTAAATCTGTTGGTTCTATAGCATAATCTGTATGGTCAGGAGGCTGTGATAGCCATAACAGAACCCCTCACTTTCTTCTACTGCAGCCACTGAAGCGGTGACTTGACCTTGTGTTTCAGATCATCATTTTGGAATGTTCACCCTGTCTTTCATAGACAATTACTGTAAATTCTCCTCTAATTTTTCTCTTATAAGATGCTGCACTCATAATGTCATAAATTCTCCCCATGTTCCTTGTACAGTGTAGCTGAGAGATCCCCAAAACATAAGAAATCCACTTACCTGCTTTTCAGTAGAGGAGAGGCAATGTTTGGCTCTCTTTAGAAACCTTGTTGACTCCTCTCCAAATAAAAAGTTTATGATTGGGACAATAACGTTCATTTGTCGTTATGGTCACAACGACAAATGTCAGGCAGTTGCTAAAATCCTGCAGCCAGCAGGGGGAGGGGGAAAATTGATTGCAAGTAGGCACTTACCTGTCCTTGTGCCCGTGGTGAGTGACGGGAGCAGCCACGGGACCCCCACCAGGCTCCGTGATCTCTGGAGTTTCCACGTCATAACCTGTCTGATGGAATGGCCGCTCAGCCAGTCAGTGACTGAGGCGAGATGCTGCTCCAGTCACTGATTGGCTCAGCGGCCATTTCAGCAGCCGAGAAAGGAATTTTGCCCCAAGTTGGGACCTTATAACAATTCAAGGAAAAATGACTTCCGGCAGGGGTCACTTCGGGCACTAGGATAGGTAAGTGCCTACTTGCAATTAATTTCCCCTCTCCTCCTGCCGGCTGCAGGATTTTAGCAATCGCCAGACTTCTACTTTAATGGGATTTTTGTGGGCAGATTTTTTATTTTAAATGTTCCTGATTGTTGTAAAAACAAAAATAAGCCACGCTTGATGGTGCCAGATCCCCAGTGCTCGCTGCTTTTTTGTGTTTTTTATGACACCCCAATCTTGCATCATCTCTTGGTGCTGGTTGGCTTATTGTAGGTGAGGGCCATTTTGTGGTGTTAATGCTGCAATGGCATTATCCTGACAGCTGTACCATGCAAGCTTTTATATCCTTTTTCTTATTTATTATATTGAACTACATTTGGTCACAGATCCATTGACAGTTCTTTTACATTTTCCATGATTCAACATCCAGCAAGGTCTGTGCAGCCGGAATCAAATACACAATCATTTCTAAGTTAGTGAAATTCGTGCAGAGGTACTGAAACTTTCTATCTGCAAACCTAAAGTAGACAAGACGATCTTCAAAAGCACCAGATTGATCAATGTGGTGCAAGCTGTATGATAAATCTGTTGCATCTGAAGAGTGTCTAAGTTTAGACTAACTTTTAGCTTGCTTAAAGTGCACAAGAATATCGAGCCAAATATTGGTGCATTCTTTGCCACACAGTGTTGGACCTTCGTCTGTACCTCTTATTTTTGCAAAGGTCATGCTTTGTTTTTGAACCCACTGAAAAGTGTCTAAAACACGTTAAAAAATGTGAAGAATAGCCCATCTGTGTCAGTTTGTGTACAGGATTCTGTCACAGGCACATTACAAATCTTGGCCATAAACTATTTATATATAGACACAAGTACAATCACAGAATTCCAAGGTAAAAATACATGCCTTTCATTTCCATCTCACTCCAACATTTAAGAGTATATAAACTTTTAAAATCAGAGCATCGGTGTGATTTCAGTTGATATCGTGAAAACCACAGGATTCATGTAATATTAGAATGCTGCTACCGGCTGTGTGTTTTCAGTAGCTCTATTGTGTCTACTTCAGTAAATGTGTTGAGGAGGACGCGTAGCTTAGCTCATTGTAAACATAAACTAGACAGTCTGAAAATGCACCAGAATTATAACAATAGCTCATTTGATAAATTTGGTGCATCTTTCGTTATGGATCATAATTTTGGGTGAGACTTAACTACTAAAAATACAATATTCTATAATATTTGAACTGTTTCTGCTATAGTCATCTTAGTCCCACACTTTATTATACTTGCTCTGAATTTAGGAAAAATTTGATGGCAAAAAAGAGCTTAAAAAGAAGAAAAAAACTGATTCTGAACCAGTTGGTGTTATTACAAATGTGGTCACTGAGGAGCAAGAGGAAAAAGAAGAGGAACATGGTCTTCAGCTAAATATAGAAGAAGGCAACCCATTGCCATTACCTACTCAGATAACTACTACTGTAGATGGAGAAAGGCTTTTCACTGTAACCCAAACTGCTGCACAATTGGAGCGACCAAATAAGAGGCAAGACAAGGTAAACTTTAAAAAAAAAAAAACAGGCTTGGGAACAATGTGACTTCATACATAAATGCTAATGATCATTTTTTGCATTTACAGTGGTACCTCAAATCTCGAACTTAATTGGTTCCGGAAGGCAGTCTGAGAACCAAGCAGTGTTTTTCCATAGGAAATCATATAAATGTGTTTAATTGGTTGACACCAACCAATAATTACCTACAGTATCCATATATTACATTGATAAGTGCCCAGTTTAATCACCACAGTGCAGTACGGAGCAGCACTATACTGTACAGAACATTCTATACAAGAAACATTCAACAAAACCAGCAATTATAGTACAGTAGTCACTAACTCCTCACTCATCCTTTACTGTAAAGAGTGGTTCACTGACTGTACTACTTCTCTACTGTATATGCACTCCAGCAATCTTATACTGAACAGAATGGAAGATGGTGGTGCACTTACTGTACTACTACTGTACTGTATATGCACTCCAGCAGTCTTATACAGTACAGGATGGGAGATGGTGGTGCACTGACTGTACTACTACTACTGTACTGTATATGCACTCCAGCAGTCTTATACAGTACTGTGCTATATGTGAAGTCTCACCAGTGGTAAACGGGATGAACCCGAACGCTCGGCATCGGATTCCCGCTGTCTGCCTGCTCCGTGCAGCGGGCGGATACAGTGGGAGGACCGCCTGGAAAACTGGGATACAGCCTATGGCTATGGCTGTATCCCAGTTTTCCAGGCGGACTTCCCGCTGGATCCGCCCACTGCACGGAGCGGGCAGACAGCGGGAATCATTATCGAGGGTTCGGGTTCTTACGAACCCGAACCGAACTCGGTTCGTACCATCCCTAGTTCCAAGCAGTTTGAGAACTGAGAAGTTTGGGAACCGAAGTACCACAGTATATATTTCTTTAAATATGATGAATTCTTTAAATATGATGAATTAAAAATGATGAAGGAAATGATACTCACTTACCTTGATCCCCTGCACCTCCCATTCCAGACCCTTTTTGTCTTCTGATCTTTACCATTTATTTTGTCCTTCCAACATGATACATCTTAGCAGGGCCTGCCCAATCAACCAATCACTCAACCAATCAACCAGTCACTGAGGCAGGATAAAAGATTTTTTGGTTTTCTGTCTCGGCCCTTGTATTTATTCCAGTGTGTTACAATAGTAAGGGCTAGCACTCCAACAAAAACCAATAAAAATTTACTTACTATATATAGGGAACATTGTGAAACCTCCAAATATCAGTGTTTTGTGATGTGTCAATGTAATTCCCACTGACGGAGGCCATAGATATGTATTAAAGCATAACTTTTAATTATGAAGCTAAAAAGTTAAAAAACGCCACAGACAAAGATACTCTGACATACCCACTAATCTAGGGTGCTGTCTAAATCATAAACCACCAGGACTACAAACATTCCAACAGATACAGTATAATGGCAGTACCTATGTGGATACACACTTAGGCTATGTTCACACTACGTATATTTGAGGCTGTATAGCAACCAAAACAAGGAGTGGATTGAAAACACAGAAAGGATCTGTTCACATAATGTTGTAATTGAGTGGATGGCCGTCATTTAATGGCAAATATTTGCTGTTATTTTAAAACAATGGCTGTTATATTGAAATAATGGAAGTTATTTACTGTTATATGGCGGCCATCCACTCAATTTCAACATTGTGTGAACAGATCCTTTCTGTGTTTTCAATCCACTCCTGGTTTTGGTTGCTATGAGGACCTGACATGAGGACCAAATACTGCCTGAAATATACATAGTGTGAACCCAGCTCCAAAAAGAAAACAAGAAAAAACAAACTCAGCATGTTTTCCTCTGAGTATAAAACATGGTTCATCATGGATTAATGAAGTTAGATTTGCATCAAGCAGTTTTGCTTATAGTGATGCATTCAGAAATCAAATGCTCTGTGTTGTCCAATCAGTTAAAGGTTGGTATAGCAGCACCTAAATGCCACTCATAGTGCCATACTGATAAGTAACCAACCTCACACAGAGTCACATGTTCTAGAAATCAGATGCTCCGTGTTGCCCAATCAGTAAAGGTTGGTGTAATTGCACCTACATTATCACTTTTAGTGCCATGCTCACACAGAGTCATATGTTCAATCACTAAGGAGGCAATGCATGGATAGAGCGATGGCTTACCCAAGCCTCTTACTGTGTCCCCTCAGATCATGGATTCAGGCCTCCAATAGAGCTGGAAGGATGTCCTGCTGAGTGCTGTAGATACTTGCCAGGACATAATTTGTGTGAACATAGCCAATATGTGTATAGTATTATAGAATATGTTGGTAATATACAGCAGGACATAAATAATAAATAAATATTCAGTAATAAAGCACTAATCAATTCAAGTAATCAAATATTACAATTGTTATACTTTTAGGAGTCTAGAAAAGAGAATAAGAAAAAAAGTCGTCCGGAAAAAACTATTACTGATGCAAAGCTACGAAGCACATTGTTTGAGGAGAGTAATGGAAATGATGGGGGAATGCCTAAGAGTACTGTGCAACCTAACAGAACATCAACATCTACTACAACAGAATTGCCCATACTAGATAATATAAGAGAGGAAGATATCAACCATGAGATTTCTTCTGACCAAACTACAGTAATAGAAACTCAGACAAAATTTCCTCTGAAGGTAAAATTTAAGAAGCAGAAATGCTAAGAAAAGAATATCTATATATTATGTATTTTGTTTAGCTGTATATCATTTCATAGATGTGATTTTTTATTGGTTGATCTTATACTAAGAGTGTCACAGTTTTGAGTGACTTAGGCTAGGTTCAAACTGCGTTTTTGCAATCTGTTTTTTTCATCCTTTTTTTGCAAAAACGGATGAAAAAAATGGATGCATTTGTGTGCATCTGTTTTGATCCGTTTTTTCATTGACTTCCATTGTAAAAAAAAGGGATCAAAATGGATCCTTTTTTTTTTGACAGACACAAAAACGTAGCTGACACTACTTTTGTGTCCGTCAATAAAAACGGCTTGCATGCCATCCTTAACTACCATCTGAACCCCAGTGGGCCACAGAAAATTATAAATTGCAGAATTGTAAATTATAGAACGAATTAAACTGATCCTGGGGGTCCACCAATGAAGAACTAGAAGAAAGGACATGTTCCATCCTGTATTCATCTGTATCTGTGTCCACAACTCAATAACAAATATGCAGTTCAGTTTGTGGAAGTGGTCTCAGAACAGCACGAATAGGGTATATAACAAAGCACACACACATATACACACATATAGTGAAAATGTTAACACCAGACATACCATCACGCTGTTACTGACCAAGACCAATATAACCAATGATCACCGTATATAAGAAATAAATATTATCGCTATACCTTGACCACTACCATTACCACCACGTAGTAATGGTTACCCCCACACCTTTATTAAATAAAATCCACTATATAAAGACCAGTATTTCCACTATACAATGACCCATATAGAGGAAGATACGAACTCTGCACAAACTTTCCATACCATATATGTAACCACAGTGCAGTTACATCCAGTGACTCACATGGGATGTCTTTTTTGATCAGAGTCATTCACTTTTTATTTTCTTCCCCATCTGGTCAAGCCATCATGAAGACTTCTCATGGAAACACCTTATCTCGACTAGACAAACACTTTTTAATGCTCCTTGCTCCAGCACTCTATACAAACACCTCAGATATATGGTTCCACACTTTATCGGTGCCCACTTTGTGCCCCCATGTATTATTTAGGCCCAATTTGGGTTTTCAAGTAGTACTAAAGCCCCTTTATGCCCTCACATAGTAGAAGGGCCCCCATCTGTACTCCCATATAGTAGACAAGTCCTCTCTGTGCCCCCATATAGTAGGTAGGCCCCTCTGTAAACCACCATACAGTAGTAAGCACTCTCTGTGTCTTCATATAGTATTTAGGCCCCTCTGTGCTCCTATATAGTACGGGTGTCCTCTTTGGGCCCATATAGTACTTACAGGAGTGATTCTAGCCTCTCTGCTGCCCGAGGCGAACTATAGGATGACGCCCCCCCCCCCCCCCCGGTCAATCCGCCCACATTATAATCCACTACTGCCCCCCCCCCCAACTGCTGTCCCCAATAAACATAATGTTTGGTCCCTTGCTGCACAGAGGATATCAGGAGAGGAGGGGGCTGATCTTATAGGGAGGTCACAGCAGCACAGAGGAGGTCAGGAGAGGAGGGTGCTAATCCTATAGGAGAGGTCCCAGCAGCACAGAGGATGTCAGGAGAGAAGGGTGCTAATCCTATAGGAGAAGTCCCAGCAGCACAGAGGATGTCAGGAGAGGAGGGTGCTGATCTTCTAGGAGATGGTCCCCCTCTTCCCCCCTTATAGATGGACCCCCTCTTCCCCCCCTTATAGATGGTCCCCTCTCCCTTATAGATGGTCCCCCTCTCCCCCCCCTTATAGATGGTCCCCCTCTCCCCCTCCCTTATAGATGGTCCCCCTCTCCCCCTCCCTTATAGATGGTCCCCCTCTTTCCCCTCCCTTATAGATGGTCCCCCTCTTCCCCCCCTCCCTTATAGATGGTCCCCTCTCCCCCCCCCCCCTTATAGATGGTCCCCCTCTTCCCCCCCCTCCCTTATAGATGGTCCCCTCTCCCCCCCCCCCTTATAGATGGTCCCCCTCTTCCCCCCCCCTCCCTTATAGATGGTCCCCCTCTTTCCCCCCCCCTTATAGATGGTGCCCCTCTCCCTTATATATGGTCCCCCCCCTGCACAGCAGATAAAACAAAAACAAAAAACAGCACACAACTCACCTGCCATCCGTTCCCCCGTCGAGACTCTCTGGTCTGGTCCCGGCTGATGTGCGGCTGCCCGGGGTGTCCCGTCCTGTCCCCGGCAGCGCGCGCATCAGAGAGCTCCCCGTGCGCCTGTGGCTGTGACTTCCAGTGCACAGGGAGCTCTCTGATGCGCGCGCTGCCGGAGACAGGATGGGACACCTCCGGCAGCCACACATCAGCCGGGGGACTAAAGGCTGCATTCCCACGTTCCGTGGAATGCCGGTACCGGAGGCCCCCGCAACCGGACAGCATCTGTAATTAGATGCTGGGAGCGGGGGAGACTGTATTCTTAAGCGCCGCGCTGTAGTAACAGCACCGCGTGGCTGATTCATTACACCGCGGCGCTTATGAATACAGTCTCCCCCGCTCCCAGCATCTAATTACAGATGCTGTCCGGGCGCGGGGGTCTCTGGTACATGGTACAATCAGTGGCGGATTATAATGTGGGCGGCCGCCCGAACCGCCCATATTATAATCTGCCACTGAATGCCGCCCCTAGGGGCGTAGCTAATGTCTCTTGGGCCCTGGTGCAAGAGGTCAACTTGGGCCCCCCCTTTCTCGATGCTATTGGTATATATATATATCTCAAGACTGATATTACCAATAATACCAGTATACAGGAAATATTATCACCGCCATACTGTTACTAAACAAATCCTGTTTACTGAGACCAATATTGCCAATATTACCAGTACACAAGGGGAAATATTACCGCCACACCACAACCATCACCACCATATTGTTACTGACCAAATCCAGTATACTAAATCCAATAAAACACAGTACCAGATAACAAGTAACAAATAATACCACCTCATAGTGACTAACACCACCGCTGCTACTGAATATAATCCTCTGTACATAGACCAATATCACTTCATACAGTCATATAGAGGTGGACGCACTGTACACAGGATCTATACACCATATACATTACAGTGCAGTTATATCAAGTGACTCACAGGGGACGTCTTCTCTGATCGGAGTTCTTCCCTTTTCATCTTCTCCATCTGTTGTGGGCGATTTTGAGAACTTCTCTGGGCCACGAATCCACAGAATCTGCCAGACAGACATATTAGGCTCCTCACACTGACACCATCATCTCTCTAAAAACTGCACATCTGTACTGTCCCCTTTACCCCCTCATTTAGTAGGTAGCCCTGACACTATGTGACCCCCTTAAAGTACATGCCCCCCTCTGTGCATGCCCTATTGTATACACCCCCCATGTAGTCCACCTTATAGATGGCCCCCAATGTTTCCCCCTTATAGATGGCCCCCTGTGTTGTCCCTCTTATAGATGCCCCCCATTTTATCCCCCTTACAGATGCCCCCCATGTTGTCCCCTCTTCCTGCCCCTTTATCACCATACTACTACCCCTTTCATCCTCCTGCCCCTCCATCATCATACTACTACCCCTTTCATCCTCCTGCCCTTTCATAATCATACTACAAACACCTCCATCATAATACTACCACCCCCTTCATCCTCCTGCCCTTTCATCATCATACCACTACACCCTTCATCATCCTCTTGTTCCTTAATCATCATACCACTACACCCTCATCATCCTCTTGTTCCTTAATCATCATACCACTACACCCTCATCATCCTCTTGTTCCATCATCATACCACTACACCCTCATCATCATACCACTACACCCCCCATCATCCTCTTGTTCCATCATCATACCACTACACCCTCATCATCATACCACTACACCCCCATCATCCTCTTGTTCCATCATCATACCACTACACCCTCATCATCATACCACTACACCCTCATCATCATACCACTACACCCCCATCATCCTCTTGTTCCATCATCATACCACTACACCCTCATCATCATACCACCACACCCCCATCATCCTCTTGTTCCATCATCATACCACTACACCCCCCATCATCCTCTTGTTCCATCATCATACCACTACACCCCTCATCATCATACCACTACACCCCATCATCCTCTTGTTCCTTCATCATACCACTACACCCCCCATCATCCTCTTGTTCCATCATACCACTACACCCCCATCATCCTCTTGTTCCATCATCATCATACCACTACACCCCTCATCATCCTCTTGTTCCATCATACCACTACACCCCCCATCATCCTCTTGTTCCATCATACCACTACACCCCCATCATCCTCTTGTTCCATCATCATCATCATACCACTACACCCCCCATCATCCTCTTGTTCCACCATCATCATACCACTACACCCCCATCATCCTCTTGTTCCACCATCATACCACTATACCCCCATCATCCTCTTGTTCCACCATCATACCACTACACCCCCATCATCCTCTTGTTCCACCATCATACCACTACACCCCCCATCATCCTCTTGTCCCATCATCATACCACTACACCCCCCATCATCCTCTTGTTCCACCATCATACCACTACACCCCCATCATCCTCTTGTTCCACCACCATACCACTACACCCCCCATCATCCTCTTGTTCCACCATCATACCACTACACCCCCCATCATCCTCTTGTTCCACCACCATACCACTACACCCCCATCATCCTCTTGTTCCACCATCATACCACTATACCCCCCATCATCCTCTTGTTCCACCATCATACCACTACACCCCCATCATCCTCTTGTTCCATCATCATACCACTACACCCCCCATCATCCTCTTGTTCCTTCATCATACCACTATACCCCCCATCATCCTCTTGTTCCACCACCATACCACTACACCCCCATCATCCTCTTGTTCCACCATCATACCACTACACCCCCATCATCCTCTTGTTCCACCATCATACCACTACACCCCCATCATCCTCTTGTTCCTTCATCATACCACTACACCCCCATCATCCTCTTGTTCCTTCATCATACCACTACACCCCCCATCATCCTCTTGTTCCATCATCATACCACTACACCCTCATCATCCTCTTGTTCCACCATCATCATACCACTATACCCCCCATCATCCTCTTGTTCCATCATCATCATACCACTACACCCCCATCATCCTCTTGTTCCTTCATCATACCACTATGCCCCCCATCATCCTCTTGTTCCACCACCATACCACTACGCCCCCCATCATCCTCTTGTTCCATCATCATACCACTACACCCCCATCATCCTCTTGTTCCATCATCATACCACTACACCCCCCATCATCCTCTTGTTCCATCATCATCATACCACTATACCCCCCATCATCCTCTTGTTCCATCATCATACCACTACACCCCCCAACATCCTCTTGTTCCACCATCATCATCATACCACTACACCCCCATCATCCTCTTGTTCCACCACCATACCACTACACCCCCCATCATCCTCTTGTTCCACCATCATCATCATACCATTACACCCCCATCATCCTCTTGTTCCACCACCATACCACTACACCCCCATCATCCTCTTGTTCCACCACCATACCACTACACCCCCCATCATCCTCTTGTTCCATCATACCACTACACCCCCCATCATCCTCTTGTTCCATCATCATACCACTACACCCCCCATCATCCTCTTGTTCCATCATCAAACCACTACACCCCCCATCATCCTCTTGTTCCATCATCATACCACTACACCCCCCATCATCCTCTTGTTCCATCATCATACCACTACACCCCCCATCATCCTCTTGTTCCATCATCATACCACTACACCCCCCATCATCCTCTTGTTCCATCACCATACCACTACACCCCCCATCATCCTCTTGTTCCATCATCATACCACTACACCCCCCATCATCCTCTTGTTCCATCATCATACCACTACACCCCCATCATCCTCTTGTTCCATCATCATACCACTATACCCCCCCATCATCCTCTTGTTCCACCATCATACCACTACACCCCCCATCATCCTCTTGTTCCATCATCATACCACTATACCCCCCATCATCCTCTTGTTCCACCACCATACCACTACACCCCCATCATGCCCTTTAAAACAAAAAATTCTTTACTCACCTGAATGGTTCCTCTAGTCTTCTTGTCACGCGCGCTGGCGGGCTTACCGCGGCTGGGGGCGGGGCTTCCAGCTGAGGGGGCGGAGCTTCGCGGGACCTGTTTTTTTGCCGTCAAGATGCTCCCAGCCCCGCAAGTCAGCCGGGGGCCGTCCCAGCCGCCTCTTGTGATCGCAGGCAAAACATTGCTTGCGGTCACAAGAAGGAGCGGGATGGGAGCAGTACAGTGGCAGTACAGTAGTGGCCCGGTCGCGGCGACCGCTGCGACCGTGGTAGCTACGCCACTGAATGCCGCCCCCATGATAACAGCTGGTGGCGCCGCCTGAGGCAGACGACTCAGGTCGCCTCATCATTGCGGCGCCACTGAGTACTTAGGCCCCCTCTATGCATCCACATAGTAGTTAGACCCCCCTGTTTCCTCATATAGTTGTTGGGCCTTCTTTGCCTCCATACAGGTATGCCTTTTAAGGACAGTACCAGAAGTAATACAGCAAATATATCTCTGATGCTTTTTAGGTAACAAAGCAAAGCAAGAAAGAAAAGAAGAAAATTAATCGAGCTGTAACTGTATCCACAGAACTTATTGATGTGCAAGAAGTGAGTAAAAATGATACATTGGACATTTCTTTAGAGCATGGAATCCATAGTGACACCAAACTGGTCAGTACACAGCAAAGCTTGGTAACTGAAGATTACAACCATCTACAACAATCTACAACCATGACCATGGTAAGAATGGCCTTTTATAAATGTCATTCTCATATTAAATTGTCTTGCCTCAAAATATGCATGATCATATGGCTTAAACTCATTATTGCATTACCTGTAGTATTACACTTATGTGCAAATGACAGGATTTTGTTCAGAATGTGTGAGGAAGGCAGGCATAATTCCATTAGTGTGATTTTATAACATTAAAACTACAGCAGTCAAATGATGTCCATAAGTGAAAAGGAAAATTCAGTGCCAAAATGCCCCACCAAACCCTAGTCTTAAAGTGTCACTGTCATAATAACTTCCAAAATCTAAATCAACAGTAGATGTGAAATAAAGCAAGTTTGCAATTTACATTGATTTTTTCTAATTATGCTTTAAAACAAAGCTATACTTCTATAGTCTAAACTCAGGAAGTGCTGTGTTTTCTATGCTCAAAAAATAATGAATGTAAATTGCAAACTTGCTTTATATTTACTGTTGATTTAGATTTTGAAAGTTATAACAACAGTGACACTATAACTGGTCCTTTAACTAATAAATGCCCTAAACTTTCTTTGTGACACTGGTCTGATGCTTAGCTTTTTGTGTACCTGTATGTCCTGTTCTATAATGCTATACCAAATAGTACAATGATACATTTGATGGCTAGAAAACAGGTAAAAAATATTATGTTATTTTTTCATTTGGGCATAGAAATCCACAATTCTTTCCAACATGGCAGGTCATATTGAAAAAATGTATAGCTGTGAACATTATGATATAAAAGGAGAACTCTGGTTAAAATGAAAAACCCATTGCTGGCAGGGGGTGGGTAAAGATAATAAAACAGCTATACTTACCTGTTCTGGAGCCCCCACATTGCTGCCTTACTGCTCACTGACCCCTGCCGGCCAGTTTCTCTTGCTCCTGTGACGTCACAACGTGGCTGAGGGATGTCTGCTTAGTCAGTGAGTGACTAAGACGGGACACCTCTGCAGTCACTGATTGGCTCAGCAGGGAGTTCCCGCCAGGTCATGATGGCACAGGAAGCCAGGAGAAACTGTAGGCCAGCAGGGGTCTGTAAATGGTAAGGTAGCGTTGCGGAGGCACCTGGTATAGTTACTATATTATGTTCAATTTTCGCCATAGTTCTCCTTGGAAAGTATCTCTGTAGTGAGGAATTTAGTTATAAAGTAATGAAAACAGGAAAATTTAAAATCTAATTTTCAATCTTTGTTTTTAACATGCAGGAGGGAAATGCTGAAAATACTTCAGAATTACCAGAGAATGAGGTAATGACATAACATTTTATAAAACGTGGCCTTTAACCCCTAGACGACCCAGGACGTAGAGTTACGTCATAGAAGTCTGTCACCAGACGACCCTGGACGTAACTGTGGTGGTTCTGTGGTGGTTCTCCCGCTATGAAGTGCGCTCCGGAGCGGAGCGCGCTTCATAGGAGGTGGGGGCCAGCTGCAGTGAGCAGCCGGGACCTCACCAGTAATGACACGCTGCAGCGATCGTGCTGCCGCGTGTCATTAACTCCTTAAACGCTGCGATCGCGGCGCGCCCGCGGCGCTTATGTGTAAATGACAGGGGTAGTCCCCTGTCACTTATCGATCTGGACCCCCGCAGTCTGACTGCGGGGCTCCCGATCGTTGAAACGGACAGCCGGAGGTCTCTCACCTGCCTCCGTGCGGTCCGATCGGCGATCTGCTACACTGAGCCTGCACAGGCAGGCTCAATGAGCAGATCGCCGATAACACTGATCAATGTTATGCCTATGGCATAGCATTGTACATTGTGAGCAATCAAACTAGTGTATGTAAAAGTCCCCCAAAGGGACTTCAAATGTGTAAAAAAAAAAAAAAGTTCAAAACACTATTAGACTAGCCCAAACCCCCCCCCCAATAAAAGTTGAAATTATTATATAATTATAAATAATAAATAAAACATATAAAAATAAATAAATAGATAAACATATAATATACCGTAGCGTGCGTAATTGTCCGATCTATTAAAGTATAACAAGCATCATTGCGAACGGCGTACACGAAAAGAGGGAAAAAAGTGCGCGGATTACCAATTTTATGTTACATTATATATTTAAAAAAAATCAATAAAAAGTGATCAAAACGTCCGCTCTTCACAAATATGGTATTAATAAAAACTAGAGATCATGGCGGAAAAAATGACACCCCATACAGCCCCGTAGGTGAAAAAATAAAACCGTTATAAGCGTCACAATAGGCCCATTTTATTAATAATTAATTGCCAAAAAAAAGGATTTCATAAAAAAATATATATAACATTAGAGAATCTGTGTAACCTGCATATGGTTGTGTTCGGACTGACCTATAGAGTAATAGTATCATGTCGCTTTTACCGTATACTGCATTACGTAGACACAGGAACCCCCCAAACGTTACCATATTGCATTCTTTTTTACGATTTCACCTATTTATATCTTCACAAATAATATATTTGGAATTCCATCATACATTACAAAGTACAACTATTCCTGTAAAAAACAAGCACTTACATGGCCTTGTAGATAGAAAACTGAAAGTGCTAGAGCTCTTAGAAGGGGAGGAGGGAAAAACGAAAACACTAAGATCAAAATTTGCGCGGTCCACTGGGTCATTTTGGGCCTGGTCCTCAAAGGGTTAATATGTAGTAACAACATTGCAAATAAATCATAACATTAGCAGAATCTTTTAAGGTGACTCATTGTGGACTATGAAAGCAGGCCTGTAAAATGGCATAAAAGAATAGTGCTAAATCTACCGAGCTTGTAGCCTGATTGGTAGCTATATGAGCAGTGGTGTACATAGAGAACAGAGAGTCATAGCAGAAATGAAACATGAGGCCTTTTTGGCCATGTTCACACAACCTAATTTTGCATTAAAGTATGGATGCAGATTGCTGTGGAATCAGTGTCCGTTCTTTACTACAGGGGCGGCTTTGCATTGAAGTCAATGCAATGCCACCCACTGTGTCTTTAGAACGGGCTTTAAAATAATGTACCTGCCAATTATTTCTGGACGCTGTTTAGTGAACAGCATCTGGAAATAATAACTGTTCACATAAACGAATGTGCGGCAGCGGCCGCACATTACATTGAAGTGAATGGCTAATTGATTTGTGGGCACACCCAACGGTGCCCACAAATCAATAGTAAAAAGAGAACATTGTTGCAGCCGATACAGAGGTATCTGCTGCAGGAATGGACTAAATGCAATCTGGCGGCCAGCTGTTTAGAGGGAACCAATCAGCCCAATCGGGCTGATATGGTTCCCTGAACTGCTGTATACAGCTCCTGCAGTAGCCCCAGCATGTACTGGCTGTAGCTGCAGCAGTAGTAGTAGCTGTATACCTGAAAAGGCTTTAATCCCCCGCGCGTGTGACAGGCAGCGGCAGGGAAGTAGTCATCTGGGCAGCTCCCCGCCCATATCTAGTCATGGCTCTCGGCCTGTCAGTGCGCTCGAAGGGGATGACTGACAGGCAGAAAGGTTTGTTACTGGCCTCTCTGCCTGTCAATCATCCCTCCGAGCGCGCTGACAAGCAGAGAGCAGTGACTAGATACGGGCAGGAAGCTGCCCAGATGACTACTTCCCCGCCGTGTCTGTCATGCGCTCGGGGGAATTAAAGTGCTTTTTTTTTCGGGTATACAGCACCAGCACATCCCTAATCATCAGTGATTAACATGAAGTACTGCTGCTTCTATCCCTTTATCATGAATTATATATACTTTGCTAATAGTGCAGTACTTGTGGTGCTCACATCCCTGTGTTGGTTCTCTCCACCCATTAAAGCGAATAAGCCCCTTCTCTACAGGGGCTCAATAACAGACACATAGGGGGAGATTTATCAAACATGGTGTAAAGTGAAACTGTCTCAGTTGCCCCTAGAAACCAATCAGATTCCACCTTTCATTTTCCAAAGAGTCTGTGAGGAATGAATGGTGGAATCTGATTGGTTGCTAGGGGCAACTGAGCCAGTTTCACTTTACACCAGTTTGATACATCTCCCCCATAGACTGCCTTTGTTGTAGCTATGCTCTTGTATACTAGATGTTACAACACAGGCTAATAAAAGTTTTTAGGCATTTGCACTGATGTTTGGTGTGGCATCTCCAGCACCTGAGTAAAAAAATCCAGGCCAATAACATAATATAATGGCACAGGTTTATTATTCAGAGAGAAAAACTGTCTGGGTTTGCCCAAAGCAACCAATCACAGGTCAGCTTTTATTTTACCAAATCTATCTAATCTAAGCTATGATTGGTTGCTATGGACAAAACCAGACAGTTTTTCCTCTCAGACAGATTGATGAATCAGGGCAAATGTTTTTTTTTTCTGGACAGCTCACATGCTATAACCAGCAAAACAGTAATATAAAAAATATAGCGTGAGCTACGTATTACAGTTACATAATTCACAAGGCTGAAAAAAAGACACAAGTCCTCATCAAGTCCAACCAAGTACCCTTCTATGTTGATTCAGAGGAGAACAAAAAAAACTAACTATACTCCCCATACTAGAGGAAAAATTCCCTTTCTGTCTT
Source organism: Dendropsophus ebraccatus (assembly GCF_027789765.1). Classification (NCBI taxonomy): domain Eukaryota; kingdom Metazoa; phylum Chordata; class Amphibia; order Anura; family Hylidae; genus Dendropsophus; species Dendropsophus ebraccatus. The sequence goes on from NC_091454.1 coordinate 134,526,895, forward strand.
TAAATATCGCAATAAGAATAAATTGATGCCTCATTGTCCTGGTAACCAAAGCTTGTAATATTATATATTTTTTTTAAAAAAGGCATCCAGATCCACCTCTTAAACTTCAATGAATCAACCATCACAACAATGTTGGGTAGAGAGTGCCTTAGGGCAGTGTTACACAGCTCTGTGCTTGTTTACTGAGCCTATTACACAGCTCTATTATTATGCAGCAAGGCATTGCATTGTATGTGCATTGCTATTATACGTACAGATATGCAGTCGGCGGGCGGTGATTTTAGGTCAGGACCAAAAGACACAATCAGCCAATGATCTGTGTCATCGGCTGATCGTTGTCTTTATGACACTATAGTGCAATAATCTGTTTTAGCAGATTATCGCTCTGTGTGATAGGACCCATAGTCTGCTGCAAAGAATCTCCATCTGTGATGATGATAAAAGATTTTTTCCTCTTAACATAGAGGGTGCCCCCTTGACATGGTCAGAGGCATTTATGTTCTACAAAAGATAGACAATTACATTTGTTACATTATTTTATGTATTTTTCATTGCTTACTTCTCACCCTGTTCATCCATTATTATGGACGAGAAGATTGTTTATCCTTAAATACTCATTGTTAAACATTAGATGACATAGATTACATTAGTTTGACTGTATTACTTTGCAAGCATACATGCTGTTATGTGTCTCATGATTTTGCATTTTGTCATGCATGTAATACTTAGCTTTACACGTGTGTGTAACCTTCTCGGCATAATTCCATGGGTATAACTGGCTCTGTGCTCTTTCTTTTAAACGCTTAACTGTGCTTATTAACAATCAGCTTCAGCTACTCCGTGAGGAAAACATGCATGTGTATGGTGGAAATGTTTCACATATATAGAAGGTGAAAAAACTGGTGCTTCCTGGATATCTTGGAGATATCAGTCTCATATCTCCATCATATCTCAGGGTTCAATAATAACATTGGAACAGAAGACCTGTGGATCTCTGCTCAGTTCTTTCTTAGTGAAACCAATAGAACACAAGCAAGTGATTCTAACAGCTAAATAACCTGTAATACAAATGTATATTTGTGATAGCTTTTGTGAAAGATGAAAAAAGACCCATTTTTGTTTCTACCTAAAGGGACTGTATTGCCTACATTATTTTCCTTTAAAAATTAAAGGTGCATCAACTTCCAGATCAGGAGCAACGCCAGCATATTCCCTGATCAGCCACTGCATGCTGATAGGCTGGTAGGAGGTGTGAGGCCCTCATGCTGCCGGGCTAGATCCAACCACCTCCATCTGCCAGCCCATTAGCATGCAGTGGCAGTGCTTGTCCGGCAGTGTGAGGGCCTACTCTTTACTTTGCAGGGTTAGGCTATGTTCACACAACGTACACTTTCATAAAATCACGGCCGGTGTCCAACGGCCGTGATTATTACGGAAATATATGTCACCTCTCTGTCTATGGGATCCCGGCCGGAGCGTATACAAATGGTATATGCTCCGGCCGGGATCCCTAGCAGTGCCGCAAACAACTGGCATGTCAGTTTTCTGCGGCCACTATTCATTGAATAGCGGCCGCAGAAAACCCTGTCAGTGCACACAATGTAACGAGCCGCTCTGGCCACTCGCTCCATAGTGTGCTGTGGGGAGTTCTGATGTGGGCGCGCACGGATGCGCCCGCATTAGAACCCTGTGGCCGAAAAGATCATCCAGCCAGTACTGCAGTACCGGTCGGGATGATCTTTTCAGAGACCGGCCGTTCCTTGACCCGGCCGGGTCACGGAACGGCCGGTCTCTTACATAGTTTACACATAGCCTTAGAGTTGAAAGACTTCACTGCTAGTAGGCGAAGGTGTGACGTGCACGGATTGCACTGTGAAGGCCTCCTGTTCACCTCCTGTCACTGTCAGAACCCTGCGGCCGAAAAGATCATCCAGCCGGTACTGCAGTACCAGTCAGGATGATCTTTTCAGAGACTGGCCGCTCCTTGACCCGCCCGGGTCACTGAATGGCCGGTCTCTTACATAGTTTGCACATAGTCTTAGAGTGGAAAGACTTTACTGCTAGGAGGCAGAGGTGGGACGTGCATGACTGGCACTGTGAAGGCCTCCTGTTCACCTCCTGTCACTATAGTGTGCATGCTTGACAAGCTGAGAGAAGACATAGGGTGATGGGGGTGAGGCAAACCCAACCCCTCCCACAAGTTTTATAAAAGGTTTATATTTGTGGCCCTCTCCACTCCTTGTGTGTGTCTCCAGTGTATTGCCACAAGCCCAGCATATATCAGCAGAAAATAGTACATTTTTGTGCAAACCAGTTAGTCTATTCTGCTCGCCTGATGGGTGAGCAGGGAGTATGACAAAGATGTGGAGGGGACAATTGCCTCCTCTTATGCCTGATTTACCACGGGGAAAATCTACACAGCTCATAGCTATGTAGATTTCTGAGGTGAGCCATGGGGGCCGCCTTTCTATAGTTCGCCACGGGCAGCAGAGTGCCTTCATTCACACCTATATTTAGAGATATCCTTTACAGCAGCCACAGATGTCATAATAATCTGCAGTCTGGAGCTAAGGCCGCATTCACACGTTCCGTGTTCAGCATGAAACATGGACATGGAATGGCTGTAACGGAGTACCCCCCGGGCAGCATCTGTGATAAGATGCTGGGAGTGAGGGAACTGTATTCCTATGCGCCACGGTGTCATTACAGCATGGCGCATATGCATACAGTTCCCTCGCTCACAACATTTTATCACAGATGCTGCTCAGCCTGGGGGGGGGGGCGGTAGGGCACTCTGTTACAGGCATTCCATGTCTGTGTTTGTACGCAAAGTGTGAATGCGGCAGCCTATATAATGCATGGATGTGAAGGGTTGGTGAAGAAAATATCCACTGTCTGTAGCTGTTTTCTTTCCTGCTATTTGATGAAGGGTGGTAATGAGGTGTTCCTCCTCTAATAATGTCCTATGAGGGTATTAAAACCGGGCTTTCTAAACCCGACATTTTTTAACTACTTTGGAGAAGCCTTTTCCGCTTACTGATATACAGTGTTTACAACCATGCGTCTTGTCCAACCTAATACATTCATCTTCATATCTCTTTGGTATGACAGGCCAGCCAGCAATCCATAAATGCAGATTCTAACAGAGCATTAATGCTTCTACTTGCTGCAAGCAATCGCTATTAACCGACTGCACCAGTCATGGATTCTCCAACTTTTTAACATTACATGTTTGTTTAAATCACACAGGACCAATCTTAAAACTATTCAGCTACCCAAAAATACAAGAAGAAACCATTTCCCTTTAACATGAACAGCCCGTGGCCTCTCTACAAGCTATACAGCCTTGAGACTGATGCTAGCTTTGTGTGAACTAGGATACCTCTGTCATCTACTTGATTCATATCAATTGGCGTACATTTGGGGAGGCCTCCGCAGACACAGCGGGACTGTTCTTTGACATTTGTCTTTGGATTCCAAGTTCAATGACAGAAGAAAAGATCTTGCACCTAAGCTATTGACCAAATGTATCTATTATTTTATACCTTAAATGGTGTGAATAAGCTTCAATTTTTGGATTATCGATAAACTGTGAACATGAAAACACATTATATTTAATATTTACATGCCACTTATTCACTCATTTCTGAGTGTACTTCTTGGGCTGTAAGACTTTTGTTGTTGCATTTGTGAAATGGGGGCTTCAACAGACTGCGGCCTATGGATAAAATATTCCTCCACTTACTCCAGATTCAGATTCATGTTAACACACTACTTTGGATTGCACATTGGATTGTCTATAAAACTAATGTTGAAATTACTCGTAGCAAGCTTTATTGTGTTCTCTGGTGTGAGAAACTGTCAAAGCAATCGTTTTATGCCCATGAAATGCAAAGTGTAAAGAGGCATTATTATTACCGTTTAGCACTAGTAAAGGTAACTTTTACTTATTTTCAAAGTTTATCCAGTTTAAAAAACAAGATTGTTATATGAAGTAGTATTTTTTTTTTTTTTTTTTTTTTAGCAAGCATACACTACATGACGAAACATGGAGTTCCTTGCAGCTCTGTACTATGGAGCCATAGGCCTTCTGTGTGTTCCCCAATGGTGCACTATACATCATCCAATGGCGCATATTACAATATCATATTACAACATCTTTTTTATTTGAGGCATATGGAGGTACAGTGGGGTGTATAGAACTCTATATGTACTATTGCTTTATCTAACGTGAATGTTGTACAGAGTTGTAATACGGCCAAGGTCTTATTAATAAAAAACTTTATGCAAATCCAAAAATTAATAAATAAAATATTATATTACTAATCATTATATATTAATTTTACAGCAAAGGTCTTTACATTTCTATTATAAATAATAGCATCACTAGAAAGTACATGTACTTGCTAGTTCTTCATTGACGCTATATAAATATTGGCTGTAATTTCTATTTCATCTGGCCTATAACTTGCCCATTTATTAGTACTTTCTAAGCAATGGGATTTCTTAGTCCGATAACATTTATAGGGGCACGGGGTAACAATAAAATTGAAATTGTACTATTGCAATAATGTTAAATATGAGCAGACACCAATATATAAGCATGTAACAGTTTCCCAAGGACTTTCCATCCTTGCTGAATGGTAAATGTTAAGACATTTGGGGATTGTAATGTAATGCTAATGGCAGGTTGGTGATTTCAATCTTCTAGGGTTATTGTGTATTGTGAAGTTGTTTACCTTCTAAACTCGACAGTAGGATGAGACAGCAATGGTATATTGCAGATGGTGCATATACAGTGACATCAAGGCTGAGGAAATCATGCTTTGGTGCACCTTCCCGGATGGGAAATCAATTAACAAGTGTGTCATCCCCCATAAAGATGACTATTCTGAAGCATATAAAGTAATGGATTAACCTTCATAGAATTGCAGCTCATAAAGATTTTACAGTTGAACTCATTATTGTTAATACAAGCTCATTATCTTGTGGATTGTGGTGTGAACAGAAGAAAGCAGCTCATGAATATGACCTTATTTTGGAGTCTGGATAGACGATCATCAATGATTTTCAAATATATATTAGTAGAAAATGTACCTGGCGCTGCCATAGCTTCCAGGGGTGCCCAGGAAGCCAATGTTTGCCCTTGTTTTTTTTCTTCTGGGGAAATTGCCCGGAAGCCCTATATACCCCGATATTTCTGGGCTGTTTATATAAATTGAAACCTATACCCATTAGAAATAAACTGAAAACTTTTAAAATCCTAAATACCTAATAGCCAAATAGTGCATAGTGCAGGTTGCTTTGTGAGGTAAAATCTGATCTCCAGAACATTCTACCATTTATCTCTATGGGTGTTTTTCCCCAACCCTTTTCCTTGTGAGCTCCCAGCAGGCCCGGCTGTCATATCTGTGACTGTGATTCTTTGGATCTGCACATTCATGTCTCTATAGCTCTGGCTGAGGCTAATTCCCCCAACTGTGCATTGCAGGGGAGACACGCAGCTCTAATGATATCACCTGTATGTGCAGTGTGGAGATTCTCCCATTCATTTCTATGGGAAGATCTTACCCATCCTCCTCTCCTGTAAACATGGCAAGGACTGGACCTTTGTTCTAACCTTAAAGGACACTCAATGTATCTGTGTGTCAAATTTCGGGTCAAATGGTTCGGACATTCAGAAGTCTGTAGAGGACAAACGGACGGACAGACATTCATTTTTATCATATAGATAGTTAAGACCAGTCCAGACAAAAATTTTACTCAAGGATTATTCCAAGCATGTATTTAAAAAAAACCTTCAGGGAAATATCTTAAGTTTCACTAATCTGCTCTTAGGGCTCAACTGACAAGCATTTTCTGAGAAATAGCTTCCATCATATTCCATCACTGGTATTTATCTACATACATACATACATACATACATACATATAGTTGTTCCCACTAGTTGTACCTGGTCAAACCTTAAGATAGATAGATAGATAGATATTTTAGACAGAAGTAATTCACAAATACTTCTTCACAACACCTTCTGGTACCAGTTAATTTGAAAAAATATATATTTTTTTACCAGAATACCCATACCCTTTGTCATAGTTAGTACTCTACTGTCCCACAACCTCTTCCTGGCTTCCTTTTGACTCATTAACTCAGCATGTACTTGGCTGTATTAACACATTTTCCCACAACAATAGCTTGTTCCTCTCAGGGCTGGCCTTTGGGGTGTGCGACCTGTGCAATTGCACAGGGCGCATCACTCCTGGCTAGCTGGGGGGCACTCTGGCAGACAACTTAGACATAGGAATCTCTAGGTTAGATGTGCTGTATGTCTGCCGAAGCGCCCCCTAGCTGGCCACCTCCCCTCCTCCCATGCTGGTTGCTTTGGGGCGCTCCTTTAGACAGGGAGCACATCTAGCTTAGAAATTCCTATGTCTGTTAGATGTGCAGCCAGTAGGGAGGCGCTCCCGCTCACCGAGCTTACTGGGGACCCGGTAAATTACTGTTCCGAGTATGTCCTGGTAAGCTCCGCCCCCTGTATACAAGCCCGCCCCCGGAGCCGACCGCGAGTGGGACACTGAGTTCAGAGTCTTCATTATCCTGCTAAGAAGCAGCAGGTTAGGAGAGGTAGATAAAGGAGAGAGTGGGTCTAAAGTGAGAATAACATAGGGACATAGCATGGACAATGATCTGTCCCAGCACACAGGGATGTGGCTGCTGCTATGAACCAGAGCCAGCAGCAGCCTGTGCTCAGCACTGATACTACTGCCATATGCTGCTGGCTGGAAGGAGTCTTTCCTGGGCTAGTAAAATTATATGGCCTTTGTGATTGGCAATGATTTATCGTAGTCAGTATTATGGGGGTCACCCAGCTTTCCCAGCATCCTGTATGTCAGTGTAATGAAGGTCACCCAGCTTTCCCAGCATCCTGTATGTCAGTATAATGGCGGTCACCCAGCTTTCCCAGCATCTTCTAGTCAGTATAATGGAGGTCACCCAGCTTTCCTAGCATCTTGTATAGTAGTCAGTATGATGGAGGTCACCCAGCTTTCCAGCACCTTGTACAGTAGTCAGTATGATGGTGGTCACCCAGCTTTCCCAGCATCCTGTATAGTAGTCAGTATGATTGGGTTACCCAGCTTTCCCAGCATCTTGTATAGTAGTCAGTATAATGGCGGTCACCCAGCTTTCCAGCATCTTGTATAGTAGTCAGTATATGGAGGTCACCCAGCTTTTCTAGCATCTTGTAGTCAGTATAATGGAGGTCACCCAGCTTTCCTAGCATCTTGTATAGTAGTCGGTATATGGAGGTCACCCAGCTTTCCAGCGTCTTGTATAGTAGTCAGTATAATGGCAGTCACCCAGCTTTCCAGCATCTTGTATAGTAGTCAGTATGATGGTGGTCACCTAGCTTTCCCAGCATCTTGTACTCAGTATACTGGAGGTCACCCAGATTTCACAGCATCTTCTAGTCAGTATGACGGAGGTCACCCAACTAGATAGATAGGCATGGTAACCTGCTTATGTTCCCTATGGGTAACATAATTGGTTGGGGGCCCACTCAGACTCGCTCACCCCTCCCTAAACTGAACAACTAGCTACACCCCTGTGTACAATTGTCTGCAGGGGCGCCAATCTGGAAAGCTAAGGACGGCCGCGGAGGCACCTGTCCTCCTGTGCGCGGGTAAGTACCTTTATCGGGGTCGGGTGGTTTAGAAGGCTTGGCTTTAGAGGTGGGGCTCATTGTAGTAGGATTTAGTCTATCATATTTAAATCCTTCAGCCTCCCACTACATTTGTGGTTTGATTGTGGGGGTTGTCTGGAGGGGTGGGAGGCTGTGGGATTTAGTCTATGTCACTATTATGGGGTATCAATGGGGGTGGGGGGTGCCGAAAGAAAGTTTCGCACAGGGCGCCATCTACCCTAAGGCCAGCCCTGGTTCCTCTTCATGTCCATGACCCTGTAACTTTAGTGACAATCTGCTTCTTCTCTATCTTCAGGGCCAAAAGCTTTTGCCACAGTAATGCCAAGCTCTGTTGTATCTGCACCTGCAGGTTTGACTCTTTCTGTAATATTGGCTTCTACAGCCCTCAACATAATAGCAGTTAAGGATCTCTGCTAACCAGCGTGTTGTCATAGCCTTGTTTTATTGTCCAAATGTGTCTGTTCTTTTCTGATTTACTCACCCATCAGTAGAAATCATCACCCACCACAGGCTTTTATCCTTCGCTCCTTTTTTGTTAATCCAATACTTCCTGGCCTTTTTCTATGAGGTTAATGCATACTCAATGTGGTTTGATTTTTTTAAACATCTGCCCAGTGTTCTCTTTCAAAGGGGTAGTTATACAACTTTGTAATGTATGTTATGTTAGTGAATGGTCCCTTTCCCCGTGTCTCCCCGCCCCCCCCCTCCACGCTAGACCCGGAAGTGTGATGCACTTTACTCACCTGATTCATGTCCACCATCCGTCCACCATGTTGGGACAATGATGTCATCTTCCGGAGGCCGTCCGAACCGTTCCAGCCGTCCCTCATGCCGCCCCCCCTCTGCCACATCATCAGCTGCTCAGCCGTGATTGGCTGAGCAGCTAATGACGTGGCGTAGGGGGGCCGGCATGAGGGACGGCTGGAGCAGTTCGGCCGGCCTCCTGAAGATGACATCATTGTCCCAACATGGTCGACACGAATTAGGTGAGTATAGTGCATCACACTTCCGGGTCTAGTGTGGGTGGGGGGAAACATGGGGAAGGGGGCCCTTCACTAACATAACATACATTGTATTGTTGTATAACTTTGTAATGTGTGTTATTTAGTAAATCATTTTGAAACGCAGCACTACCCCTTTAAGTTTCAACCAGAAGAAAAACATTATCCTATTGGATACTGAAAAACATTCTTCCCTTAATGTTTATTTATTTGTCCTCATCATGTGGTTTGACTTTGGCTTGTTCATGATTTGGCTATTATACCTATGAATTACACCCATCGGCTTTGTTCCCACTACGTTTTTAAAAAGAAAAAAATTATGTCCATCATTTTGAGTTTAAAATGATGTCCGTCATTTCACTGTCTGGCAGCCTGTCAGTTGTTGGTACATTATTGTAGTTTAGGTGGACTAATTGGTTTTTGGGCGTGTTTTCAATTGAAAAGTCCATTGATATTAATAGTAAAAACGGTCAAAGGACGGTGAAAAAAGAAAAACTGTGTGTAAACAAAGAAAAAATAACATCTAGTGTTTGCAAAAGACGTCCGAAAATAATTGTCATGACAACGCGCAGACAACGTATGTTGTTTAATACACTGTGTGCATTGAGTGTCCATCATTCCATTGACTTCAATGCACTGCATTGAAGTAAATTAAAACGCAGCAAAATTGAACTGTTTCTTCCAAAATTCCATTTCTAAACCAATACTGTACGTGGTTTGCTCTGAACTTCACCAGTATGCATTAGGCTAATGTTCCCTGCCTATTCCTGTTTAGTTCTTAATGCTTGTATGCATTTCATGCATGAACTTGCATTTCGACAGTGTCTAGTTAGCATGATAGGTGACAGGAAACAAATTCTTTGGTCCAATAAAGTGCTGGAAACTTTGATGAAGAAACAGATCCTGGTATCCCCTGTGTGCTGGTTACTGCCAGCACCAGTCTCTAACAACTCAATCAACCTTCCAGCTGTTAAAATGCTGCATCTCCATGTGATTCTCTTGTGATAACAGTGTTGTTTTGTTGAAATAGTAAAAGTATTACATTTTGAATTGAGAAATAGGCGTGACACCATTAGTTTCTATTTTAGAGACTAGTTTTAGCAGTAACTGGCTGCTAGACTCCTAAATAAACAACGTATTGTGTTTATGATACTTTATTATCATTCTAGCCTTATTTTTTTTTAATAGTAATGATTATTATCAGAAATGTTATTTATTGTCATACCAAGATAAAAATATACCAGAGCTCTGGGATTTAGTGTAGGCAATATAATTAAATGTCACTAGCCCTTCTGAAAGTTGAGCTACAGTATACAGCATGGCATTGTGATACTATCACGCAGGTATGTATTTTTGCATTCAGGTTATATCAATAACAGCACGTACTTGATATAATACCTATGTATTTATATAGTATGTGGTTAGCAATAACATTTATCAGTAAAAGCCTCATGTTTAGACAAATTTTAAGTCTGGAAATAATTATCTTGAAGCAGAATGCTAGAGCCAGTGGAACAGAAGACCTTGGGAAAAATCGAACCAGAAGGATGGTGCCTGAAGAGCAAGAGAGAATTGTAAGATATGCAGTATCTTTATCTACATTGTTTGTTATAAATGTTTTACAGTACATGAGTATTTAATTACATCAAAACTAACATGTGCAATGGTCTTATATTTTTCTGGCAATGGGATTTCAATATATTTCACAAGTGGTAACATTTTCTTCTGTGTTTTTAAAGTCATATTCAGGTCCCCAGGGATGGAGAAAGAAAAAGGTATTTAATAGTCTGACTAATAAACAATAAACAAATCAGGGAACTAAACAACAATTAATGTTTAATGTTTCCATTAGAGTGAAGGTTCAGAGGAAAATGACCAGATGCCAGCACCACCGTCCAAGAAAGAAAAGGTTTGTCAAAGTCTACTGTGTTGTTGTCTTTTTTTTTTTTTTTTTGCTTTACAAACTAATCTGTAATGTATGAAGTAGAGCAATGAGATGGTAATCTTGAAAACATGTAAAAGGTGAAAAATTTGAAATCCATTCCACAAGTTTGGCCGTATTTTCCGTATTGGCCATAATTTATTCTGACCATTCAAATAAGGAACATGCTCATTATTTAACACCTACTTTTGCAAAATAGAGCCTTTTTTGCTTTGTTTGTTTTATTTTCACTCAAAAGTATGACCAGATTTGATGTTTTTTTTACTGTGTTTGAACATAACCTTAAAGTGCAGGTGAATAAATCATTTACAGAATAGTTTGTGTTTAAATCTAATTTGTTAAAAAAAGAACGGCCAGCACATCCAATACCACTATTCATACTATTTGGCTGTTCTCTGTACACTGTTCTGTGGCCTCTCCTATGCTGATATTAAAGGGGTTGTGCAGCGAAAATCTTTTTCTTTCAAATCAAGTTATATAGATTTGTAATTTACTTTAATTAAAAAGTCTTCCCATATGTATCAGCTGCTGTATGTCATGCAGGAAATGTTGTCTGACACAGTGCTCTCTGCTGAAATCTCTGGCCAAGACAGGAACTGTCCAGAGCAGGAGAGGTTTTCAATGGGGATTCATAGAAAACCGAGACAGAGTTCCTGTCTCGGCCAGAGATGTCAGCAGAGAACAGTGTCAGGCTGAAAATAAAACATTTCCTGCAAAAGAAATGTGATTTTTTTAATGGTTTTTAATTTCCATTGATATTTAAGTATTGCTCTCCGTTTTTTCTTTCAGTCACCATTCACATGACACATACACAGTTACACATTTTTCACCTTTGGTTATGACACCTTTTTTACTAGGTTGTGTATTTACTGTATTTTATTAGTGAGGGTGAGTTGAGCTGCACTTCAGGACCGTGTGTTTACCCGGGGGTCCCCTACATTGTGTGGCTCCCACCGTGTGTTTTCCCTCTTTGGGAATTTTAATTGTTTTTAATGTGTAGGGATTTCTATTCCTTTGCCAATCTTTATGTTGTTATATGTAATTTTCTTTGGTAGTAATTAATAAACATATTTTTGTATTATTTCTTACCCTGGAGTGCTCCTTTACATAACATACCCCTGTTTCTTTTGTGGTGCTGTGTATCCTTTCCTGGTATGTTTAGAAAGCACCCTTCCATTTCAGTATTGGGTAGTGCAAGCCCCAATTTTGTGTAGAGTATATGCAAATTGCCGTTTTAAAAACTGAAGCAGTAAATTTGTAAAAATTAATATTTCTATCATTCTCAAAACTTTTGGCCATGACTGTACGCTTTTAACTTTTCTCCTTATACTTCACCTGCCCATTACCTGAAAATTTGCCCAAAATGTGCACTTCCTAAGGCGGATTTGTATCACTGTGCTTGGTCCTGTGTCCGGTTTCATTTCATTAAAGGGGTTGGCCGAAGATGGGGAGATAAGAAAATATAGGGGCCTCATTAATACTCTCCTATTTCAAGCAAGGTTGGTGGTGCTGAGGAACTGGTTGAGTGACTCTGGACCATCAAAACAGGAATGGTTAAATCAGGTGGACAGGATTAAAAAACTGGAGGGAGCCAGTCGAAAGAAATGGCATGTCTGGTAGAGGGGAAGGAGTATTGGGTAAGGTCTGTAGAGAGGGAAGATGGGGGGGGTGACTTCCTTTTTTTTTTTTTTTTCTCCTCCGAGCGGTCTGGGGTGGGTTATATAGGGGTTTTGTAGGAATAATGAATGCCATAAAGAAACGGACGTGTCGCCTGTGTAACTATGTGCCATATGGAAATGTTGGTTTTATTGTAATATTTGTACAAATAATGAATGTTGTAACTAGAAGTTTGTTTATACTATGTATATGATAGGTAATGGTTTATGGCATTTATTGTTTGTTTTTTGAAAAAAGAAATAAAGAATTAAAAAAAAAAAAAAAGGGGTTGGCCACTTTATAGTAAAATTGCTCAGTGTACAGTATTATTAACTGTACTCACTGTATATGCTGACAGCAGCTCCCTGTGTACCTCATAGAGCTAATATCAGACTCCCCTCCTCCAGGCTGGGCTGCCCTGCTCTGTGGTGTTTTGGTCCATAAGATTGCTTACATGGATGAGCATGTGACCAGGCCCCGCCCCCCAGTGTCCACCACTGAGCCTGTATATGTCTATGGAGGACACAGGGGACAGGGCATGGTCACATGCTCCTCCATGTCAGCCATTTTATGGACTGAAACAAAACAGAGCAGGGCAGCCCAGCCTGGTGAAGGGGAGCCTGATGTTAGCTCTATGAGGTAAACAGGGAGCTTTTGTCAGTATATACAGTGAGTACACTTACTAATACTTTGTACTGACCTATTTTACTATAAAGTGGCCAACCCCTTTAACCCCTTAAGGTCAAAGCCAATTTTCGTTTTTGCGCTTTTGCTTTTCCCATTTTATGTTTAAAAGTCCATAGCGCTTGCATTTTTTCACCGAGAGACTTATATGAGCGCTTATTTTTTGCGAAACCAATTGTACTTTGCAATGACCGGCATTATTTTTCCATAAAATATGCTGCGAAACCGGAAAAAAATAATTTGCGCTGTCAAATTGAAAACAAAAACGAATTTGTTTTGATTTCGGGGAGTTTTGCATTTACGCCGTTCGCCCTATGGTAAAACTGACTTGTTATGCATGTTCCTCAAGTCGTTACGATTACAACGATATATAACATGTATAACTTATATTGTATCTGATGGCTTTTAAAAAAATCAAAACATTGTTAACAAATACACGTTCCTTAAAACCGCTCCATTCCCAGGCTTATAACGCTTTTATCCTTTGGTCTATGGGGCTGTGTCAGGTGTCATTTTTTGCGCCATGATGTGTTCTTTCTATCGGTACCTTGATTGCGCATATACGACTTTTTGATCACTTTTTATTACATTTTTTTCTGGATTTGATGCGATCAAAAATGCGCAATTTTGCACTTTGGAATTTTTTTGCGCTGACGCCGTTTACCGTGCGAGATCAGGAATGTGATTAATTAATAGTTCGGGCGATTACGTGTGCGGCGATACTAAATATGTTTATTTATTTGTTTATTTATTAGTTTATATTTATAAAATGGGAAAAGGGGGGTGATTTGGACTTTTATTAGGGGAGGGGATTTTTTATTAACCCCTTAGCGACCCATGACGTATCTGATACGTCATGGTGCCGCAGGGGGTGTTCAGAGCGGGGTCCCGCCGGGACCCCGCTCTGAATGGCACCGATCCCGGCTGCAATCTGCAGCCGGGCAGTGCCTCTATTAGCCGGCGCGGGTCCCGTTGCCGCGCCGGCTAATTAAGCCCTTCAATGCAGCTGTCAAACCTGACAGCTGCATTGAAGTGCTTTATGCACACTATCCCTGGTGTCTAGTGGCACGTATCCCCCCCCCGCGATGCGATCGCGGGGGGGAGATCCGTTCTTCTGCCCGTGCCGGGCCTCAGCGTCGGAATGACGCTGATCCCGGCTCGGCAATAGATTGCTGTGGCCTGCAGCAGGCCATAGCAATCTATGACCGATCTAATGGATCTTTGCTGTGTATATACACAGCATTGATCTCTATGAGAGATCAGTGCTATGTATATACAAGCCCCCCAGGGGGGCTTCTAGTGTATGTAAAAAAAAAAGTAAAAAAGTGTTTTCATTAATAAAAAATCCCCTCCCCTAATAAAAGTCCAAATCACCCCCCTTTTCCCATTTTATAAATATAAATTAATAAATAAATAAATTAATAAACATATTTAGTATCGCAAAGTGCAAAATTGCGCATTTTTGGTCGCATCAAATCCAGAAAAAATGTAATAAAAAGCGATCAAAAAGTCGTATATGCGCAATCAAGGTACCGGTAGAAAGAACGCATCATGGTGCAAAAACTGACACCTCACACAGCCCCATAGACCAAAGGATAAAAGCGCTATAAGCCTGGGAATGGAGCGGTTTTAAGTGACATATATTTGTTAACAATGGTTTGAATTTTTTACAGGCCATCCGATACAATATAAGTTATACATGTTATATATCATAGTAATCGTAACGACTTGAGGAACATGCATAACAAGTCAGTTTTACCATAGGGCGAACGGCGTAAATGCAAAACTCCCCGAAATCAAAACAAATTCGTTTTTTTTTCAATTTGACAGCGCAAATGATTTTTTTCCGGTTTCACAACATATTTTATGGAAAAATTATGCCTGTAATTGCAAAGTACAATTGGTTTCGCAAAAAATAAGCGCTCATATAAGTCTCTAGGTGAAAAAATGCAAGCGCTATGGACTTTTAAACATAAAATGGAAAAAGCAAAAGCGCAAAAACGAAAATTGGCTTTGACCTTAAGGGGTTAATAAAAACACTTTTTTACTTTTTTTTTTACATGGACTAGAAGCCCCCCTGGGGGGCTTGTATATACATAGCACTGATCTCTCATAGAGATCAATGCTGTGTATATACACAGCAAAGATCGATTAGATTGGTCATAGATTGCTATGGCCTGCTGCAGGCCATAGCAATCTATTGCCGAGCCGGGATCAGCGACAATCCGATGCTGAGGCCCGGCACGGGCAGAAGAACGGATCTCCCCCCCGCGATCGCATCGCGGGGGGGAGATCCGACCCACTAGACACCAGTGATAGTGTGCATAAAGCACTTCAATGCAGCTGTCAGGTTTGACAGCTGCATTGAAGTGCTTAATTAGCCGGCGCGGCAACGGGACCCGCGCCGGCTAACAGAGGCACTGCCCGGCTGCACATGTCAGCCTGGATCAGCGCCGTTCAGAGCGGGGTCCCGGCGGGACCCCGCTCTGAACACCCCCCGCGGCACCATGACGTATCAGATACGTCATGGGTCGCTAAGGGGTTAAAGACGATTCTGCTACTTCTATGAATCATTTAATCTCTTCAAAAGGGGTTCACCTAGCATTATTGGTTTCCCTAAAATGTTTACTAAGACACTGGTTGCTAGACACTATACCTTCTATATCCGAAATAATATCTACCTTAAAGGAAATATTTCATTGGGAACTCTAAGATATACTAGGTACTAAAAAAAAATCGACAAAAATGTTTATGACTAAATGGAAACAATTCCTAATTCATGACTTCACTACTGAAGAGAGAGAGAACCTATTGTGAATCAGTTTAAAGACACTAATTGGTATTGCATGGCCGCTCAAAGAGGTACCCTTTCTTCTATTGCAAGGTACTTTGTTATGCTTTATTGATAGTCTTAGTCATGGGTCTCCAAACTGCGGCCCTCCAGCTGTTGTGAAACTACAACTCCCATCATGCTGATGCCTCCCATCAGCTTTGGATTTGGCTGTCCAGGCATGATGGGAAATGTAGTTTGCAACAGCTGGAGGGCCGCAGTTTCGAGACCCATGGTCTTAGTATATATCTGCCACATATACTATGTTTGAGGTGATACTGTTTGTTAGAACTGTTTTTCTAAGGTTTTCTAATGATTCTTTATTGTATTCTATGTAATATATAACTTTACATATTGTGAAATGGCTTCTATTATTGTAATGAAATGCAAACATACTGCTTTTGTCGCCTGCGTGCGACTTTTTTGTCATCTTTTTATTGATGAATATCACTATGTATGTTCCATACTTTAAAAATGCCACTAATAAAACATTTTGGAAAAAAAAAATCCTGCATGACATACAGCAGATAATAAGTATGGGAAGACTTGAGATTTTTTAATAGAAGTAAATTACAAATCTATATAACTTTCTGATATCAGTTGATTTAAAAGAAAAAGATTTTCGCTGGATAACTCCTTTAAGCCTACACATAGGGCATGCAGGATCCAACTCTCTGGTTAAATAGGATGGGTGGAGTGCACAAGCCAAATGGATCTAGTTGATCAATCTAATTTGTTGACTTATTTATTCATCACAATAGGAAGGAAAGAGACGTTCAGGACCACAACGAGACAGAACACAGAAGGTATTCTTTTAATTCTCTAAAGCACTATTCTGTTTATTTAAAAATGTTTTATTTGGTTATATGAGCTTACCTTATACATCTACACAAATATACATTATGTAATAGAACCTGTGGAGCTATAGGAGGTGCAAAGATTACAGGAGTTTTCAAAATAAACTATAAATCTAGGCTGCTGATGATGCTGCATACTTACCTGTTCCGTTCTGCCACAGCTGCCGGTTCCTGGCACGCCCGCTCTCCTCTGCTGTCAGCGTTTGACAACATACGCTGATGTAATGTTCCCACCAGACATGGACGCTCAGCAAAGACACTTTGCAGTCTATGCTGAGCAGCCATATCTGGTGGGATCAGCATGTCAGCAGATGTTGTCAAAATACTGACAGGGACAGAGAGCGAGCGGTACAGGAGCCAGCAGCTGTGGTGGAGCAGGACAGGTAGGTATGTGGCAGAATAACAGTAGAATACAAGCCCCGTTCCCTGATGGGGGCATATTATTAACCATTCTGAAACATTAGAGAACATGAGTGGACCTCAGAGCTCCCAGTATCATGATTAATTATGTTGTTGGGAGTTCTGAAAAGTTTACGCTATTGTAGGTGCGGCTGTATCAAAACATTAGCGCAAACTAAACAGTTTAAAACCGTAATTCTGGGAGCTCTTAGGTCCAGTCCACAGAACACCATCCATGCACGGACATATTTCTGTGCATTTGTGAATGACCCCTTATGGTCTCTATAGTTGGGATTGTATTTATTGCCTTTCTTTATTGAACAGTGCTAATTGCACCATTAAGAATGTGGCTGTCTGTGAATTAAAAGATTTGTTCTGTGCCAGCTGCATGTAACCCATAGGTTGCCTAAAATAAAGCCTGGTCATGTATGTGTATGAACTGTGCCTGTGTGTTCAACAGTTTAGCTGTGATAAACTTGTGAATTGTTGGCCATGATGTCTACTAAGCTAAGCAAAAAGTAAAGGCTAATAGATTGGCTGTTTATTGCACCTGTTTATTAAAGGGAATCTGTCAGCTGCAATTCACATTCTAATCCACTGACACTGCTAGATATCTTTTAGATCAGAAAGACACATGATACCCTTCATATATCAGTCTGTGATCTCGGAACGTAGAGAAATGATTTTACTCTATGTATAAAGAGTCAAAAAGGCTTTCCCAAGCTCCTGAATTGAAGCAAGCTGTAACAGCGCCTTACTCTCCCTCCCATACCTGATCCTGCTTGGGACTCAATCATGCAGGGAGGGGGGGAGGCGAGGCATTCTAGTTTACAGCAGATCAGGAGCTCGGAAATTCCTCTTTGACTTTGTACTAGAGAATAAAGGCATTTCTTTACATCCTGGAAGTACAGCTGGATATATGAAAGATACCATGTGTTTCATTGACCTATCCCAGGCTATCCAACACTGTCAGCGGTTTAGGACATGAATTACAGATGACAGATTCCCCTTAATCTTCAAGTTTAATGTTACAGCATTATGCCAGTAGGAGCCTGATATGTTCATAAAATGCTGGCTTCCCCACCCCTCTACTCATTGCATGGTAATAAAACTCTAAGGCCCCGTTCCCACTGAGGAAAGGTAGGTGAATTCCGCGACGGAATTGTCCGCCGCGGAATGCCGTTAGCCTCCCGCTCAAAATGGGAGTCTATGGGAGGCGCGCGCTCCTGCCCTGTCCGCGCTGAAGAATGAACATGTTCATTCTTCAGCGCGTACAGAGCAGGAGCGCGCGCCTCCCATAGACTCCCATTATGAGTGGGAGGCTAACGGCATTCCGCGGCAGACAATTCCGTCGCGGAATTCCGCTACCTTTCCTCAGTGGGAACGGGGCCTAAGGGTCCTATTCCACGGGCTGAGGAGGGCCCGATCAACGATGTAAACGAGCGGAGATCTGCTAGATCGCCGCTCGTTTACTGGGCCTATTCCACGGCACAATGATCGTTGAGCAAGGGCTGCAGGGACATCGTTACCGATGTCCTTGCAGCCCTTGCAGCAGCATACATTACCTGTCCAGGCTGTCTTCATCCCTGGGTCCCACGCTCTCTATCTTCAGAATGGCCGGTCAGCTGACAGGCCACACTCGGTCCCGGCCTGTGATTGGCTGAGCGCTCCGTCAGCTGACCGGCCATTCTGAAGATAGAGCGTGCGGGACCCGGGGATGAAGACAGCGCGGAGAAGAAGCCTGGACAGGTAATGTATGCTGCTGCTGCTGCTTGTCAAATCGTCGGTCGCCCGCCACGCACCGCTATTCAACCGTAGCGATGCGCGGTGGGGGAACGATGATTTTAGGTCTGGCCCTAAATGAACGATCAGCCGATGACACGATCATCGGAAGATGGTTTTCTCTGTATTTCACCGAACGATAATCGGCCGAATCGAGCCAAATGGGGCCGATACGGCCGATTATCGTTACTGTGGAATAGGGCTCTAAATCAGCAGAGGGTAGTTATGTGGAGCCTGCTTTACAGGAGATGTACACTGGATATATCTCATCAGGTTAAGCGCATTTAGATAATAAAATATCTAAAATCCCTTGTTCTGAGAGTAAATTGTAATGTATTACATTATTTTTGAAAACCAGGGAGAACATGGGGAACCTGGCAATCCCGGTGTTCCTGGGCAGAAGGTATCTTTTCACAGTTTCTACACAGTAGTTATAATTGATTAGCTATGTCAAAGTGTGATTGCAATATCCCCCTATGTTACTAATAACGTAATACTAGATATAAATAAAACATTTTGGGCCTTATGTATAAAATCTAACATACTGAAAAGATAGAGAGGGGATTTGTTCTCAATCCCAATGCTTACCTCCTTTTAAAAGAAAAGGTGCAGACCATCATAATCCAAGCAAAAATGTTACTGAACTTTTTCACATACAATGGTACAGCAATCTTGATGGTTGCAATACTCAATAGAGGTACATAAACTTAATAGTTACTTTAATACTAGGTGGGGAACTGCTCAATAGGTTAGTAGCATCTAACCTGCTGATATTTCCTTATAGTGCACAAGGCGCTGAGCATGAAGGCAAGTTTTGTACCTTTATCCTTGGTGCTGTTTTGGGGATATTAGCAGTTTATTTAATATCTAAGGGTAAATTCACACGGGCGTCTCACATAAAAAAACCGCAGCTAATCCGCAGCTAATCCGCAATATACGTATTAATAATAATAAGAATAATAAATGTATTGCGGATTAACTGCGGATTAGCTGCGTTTTTTTTATGCGAGACGCCCGTGTGAATTTACCCTTAATGAGGCATTTCAGTGCACTGGGAGCGAGACTCCTGCCCTTAGTGCACTGATCCGCCCTGGCCATCTTGCCCCTCCTTATGAATATTGGGTTGGTACTCTGTGCTGCTCTGCTAATATTAGTTAGAAGCGACGAGCCAGCTAGTTTGAATCTATAATTCAGCATTATTAGGATTAGTTGCAGGTTTCTCTTCTCTACTGGTCTGTGTTATGTCATGTGAGACAACACCCTCTTATCTGTTCCAATCTTTTATCCGGTTATTGTGTATTCTACTGGACCCTAACCTCAAGGGCTCTGAGATATAATAATTCTTATGAAAAGCTTGAACTCGAATATTCATAAAGTGCTGTTTTATAAACTATGGAAAAAATGTATTAAAGTGTCACTGTCGTTATAACTTTTAAAATCAAAATTGGCAAGTTTGCAATTTGCATTCATTATTTTTTTTTTTTTTTAGTTATCATGCTGTAAAACAAAGCTGAACTTACCAGAAATGCAGGTCCAGTCTCCCCAAGGCAGATTTTATGACTTGTGCTGGTTGAAAAAAAAAAGAAAAAGACTAAACACATGAAGTCTGACCAGTACAGAGAGTCACGGCTCAGCGTGTCCATCAATAACATGACTGCCTTCTCTGTGAGCACAGATGACCTGGAAGCACTGGACTTCCTGTGTTTATACTCTTTGGAAAAAAAAAGAAGAGAGATTAAACAGAGGAAGTGGCGTGTTTTCCATTATAACAAATAAAAAAAATGAATAATAATAATAATGAATGTAAATTACGAACTTTCTTTATATCACATCTACTGTTAATTTAGGCTTTAAAAGTTATAACAACAGTGACACTTTAAAACTTGCATGCCAGTATTCTGGTGTAAAGAGGTGACTATTTTTTGTGCAAGCCTTATTTTATACATAAATTGTGATTTTTTCTGTGTAAACTATTTTTCTATTGTAAACAGTAATAATTTCCCACCTATTTAGTTAAATGTCATGTTATAGCTATAATAGGGGTGCCTTCCACATCTGTATAATGACATAGATAACATCTACAGGTGTTTGTGTAGCCACGTCTCATGAACTTTTATTTTCAGGGAGAAAAAGGAGATATTGGTGAAAAGGGCCAAAAGGTAAGAAAATATCTGTTTTATGACTTTTTTTGCATTGTTTTAAAATCCATAAGAACATGGTCAGGTCTGACAATGTGCTATCAATGAAAAACTGGTTTAAGATGGTCATTAACCCCTTCAAAACAGAGACCTTTGATGCACAAAAGTCCAGGTCAAATTAATACAATGTTCCTCCCCACCTTCTAAGAGCCATAGCGCTTTTATTTTTCCACCTACAGGGCTGGTTGGGGTGTCATTATTTTGCGCCATGATCTCTAGTTTTTATTAATATCATATTGGTGTAGCAGAAAAATTTTGATTGCTCTTTATGAATTTTTTTGTGATATATAATTTAATAAAATCAGCAATCCTGGCTCAGTTGCCCCTAGAAACCAATCAGATTCCACCTTTTATTTTCCAAAGAGTCTGTGAGGAATGAATGGTGGAATCTGATTGGTTGCTAGGGGCAACTGAGCCAGTTTCACTTTACACCATGTCTGATAAATCTCCCCCATGGTGTCCACCAGAATATTATGTGTTCATGCTTTATACATCTTACTCAACAGTCCTAAAAAATGCCTAGATGAAGGGTTGTGAGTAGGAGAAGATATAAAATGTGCCATATTTATTAAGGCTGGGTTCACACTTGCAAAACGAGTCCTTATCATAATGTTTAAAAACAGGAAGTCACAGCTTCATTTTAGGCTTAAAGGCGAGACTTAAAATGACGAGGTTTCAGGATTATTTTAAAATACAGATGGTAAACTGAAAAATTAGAAAACAAAAACCCTTACAATCTTTAAGGCTGTTTTTTTACAATGAGCTTTATGTAGGTTTCTGGATTTAATTATTACTGTATTTTGTATTTTAGGGAGAACCAGGTGTTGGTCATAGAGGCCCAGTGGGTCAGGCTGGACCTCCTGGTACTAAGGTAAAGCTGCACTTTGACTCAATTAGAGAAACCATGACTGGGAGTTTAACCTTGTAGCTGTGAATATTAGTGCAAGTGACAGTGTAAAGACATACTGTACTAACATCACACCTTTGTTTCTGTATGAGGGAAAACACAGGTAAATCAAACATATCTAATGTCAATTGTAATAGATTACAGTACAGTATATAACACACTTATATACAAATATGCCTAAGTCATAATCAAGACTTTGCATAGTTAGAATAGTCATAATTTCATCTTTTATTGCACTCTCCAATGACTACAAATCATTCTCTATCACAGGGTGAGCCAGGAGAACAGGGACTGCCAGGTGTACAAGGAATCCAAGGCATTCAAGGAAACCCAGGTATTTCTGGATCTGTAGGTGAAAGAGGAGAAACAGGATTGCGTGGCCCCCCAGGTCCCCCAGTAAGTATTCATGATATCATGTAATCATTCTTTTGTTTAAAACAAGTTATAAAGAATGTAGAACTCTGTAGACTGATGCAGAAAGTGACTTAGAAGTCTGACATTTGTATGCAATTTGTTTGCAATTTTTGTGCACAAAACAGACACAAATTTTTAAGCAAAATGAGGTTTGCACGGTGATGTAACTTGTATTTTATTCATTGAAATTGGTTCTTATTCTGTGCTTTGGAGCCCAGTATGTGGTCTCACTAGTGAACTGACAGTCCTTACTGTATCAAGCCTTATGTTCACACAACGTATATTCTCGTAAAACCACGGCCGTTATACAACGGCCGTGATTTATACGAAAATATACGTGCCATCGCTATCCCGGCCAGAGCTGGGATCTGTAGCGGTGCCGCAAACAACTGACACGTCAGTTTTCTGCGGCCGCTTTTCATTGAATAGCGCCCGTAGAAGCCCTGTCAGTGCACACTGTGGAGCGAGTGGCTCCGGCCGCTCGCTCTATAGTGTGCTGTGGGGAGTTCTGATGCGGGCGTGCACGGATGCGCCCGCATCAGAACTCTGCGGCCCGAAAGATCATCCGGCCAGTACTGCAGTACTGATCTATACCATATGGCTTATATAATGCATACAAGGGATTTAAAAGTATGTTAGGAATCACACAAGATGGAGGGAAACCTATTATAATACAACAGAACTCTTTTATTGATTTCTTTTCTTATCTGTCCCACATCTACTCTACAACACCAGAATATGTTACAATCTCTGTAGGTTCCGTAGGATTCATAGTTATAAAGGTATGAACTGTATTTTTATACAGGGAGAACGAGGAAAAAAAGGCAAGAATGGTAGCCTGGGACTACCGGGTGTTCCTGGACCAGTTGGAAAAGAGGTATAAAGGACAACATTGTGCTGAGTTCCCTGTATAAACTGCACTGAATCCTATTTTTAAGTGCAGCTTATACACATAGACTACTGATCAACCATAACATTAAAAGGGTTATCCAGCGCTACAAAACATGGCCACTTTCCCCCTACTGTTGTCTACAGTTTGGCTGGGGATCTAAAACTCCGTTCCATTGAAGTAAATGGAGCTTAATTGCAAACTGCACCTGAACTGGAGACAACAGTAGGGGGAAAAGTGGCCATGTTTTTGTAGCGCTGGATAACGCCTTTAACACTGGGTATCATTAATATTATCAGAACTTTACTTCTGAGGCATGGAATCTTCAGGCTTCCTTTGGCATCTGGTACCAAAATGTTAGCAGACCTGTAAATTATAAATAAAAGAAATAATTTATTAAAACATGTTACAACATCGGGATCATTGGATCAGACTTCTTTTTTTCAACACATTCCACAGATGATTGATCAGATTGAGATCTGGAGAACTAAATGGAAAGGCCAATGAAAATAAAACCAGGCAGGCCGGCAGGGTGTGTGGAAAATAAATGAATAATGGATACTTACCAGTCCTCAAGCCTCCATAGCACCGCACCTAGGTCTCGCTGATGGCTGTCGGCTGATTGATTAGTGTTTTCCAGCCCCAGTTACTGATTGGCTAAGCGTGCAATCACTCAGCCAGCTATGTGACATTGCAGCTGGTAGAAGATAGCTAAGTTTACTTTGTTTATTATGTTCCTGCAACTCCTCCCCCCACCTTTCAGCTTTTGTTTTATGTCATGGGAATTCTCATTTAAAGTGTACCTGTCACGACGGGCCACTTAGGAATCCACAGCAAGATGCTGGGTTTCCATGTATACAGACACGCAATGAGATAATGCGCGTTACCTCCATTGGATCCAATAAGTGTTGCACGCATTATGGTCTTATTGCATATCCGTATGCATGTGCATGATGACTCGAAATTCCTGACTAAAAGAGGAACTTGCCGATGATCGGGAAGTGGGCCGACTGGACTCAACACAGGCAGCAAAACACTCGCTAAACCCCAAGGGCTTCTTTACCCAAAAATAAACTACACATATAAACATAAAGACATACAGAGAGCTAATAGCAACAAACTACCAATATAACCAGCAGTGAAAATCAGTAGATAGATCAATTATATTATGTCATCTAAAGCCAAACACAACAAAAACCCAGCATAATATGGCCAACCAGGAACTAACAATATGCCACCATTTTGCATATGTCCACATCATAATTTCTGAACAACAAAACACAGCAATCACTGAGCTCAAGGAGATCAGTGAAACAATTCCAAAGAAGTACTCACTCAAGAGTCTCCACTGATGCCCCCAAAAATTTTAATATGCAAAACAAGAAACCGTGGAGCCTCGGTTGCGAGTATCAAAACACGGGATAGCCAGATATCCCTAGCCTGTTGGCACGGGGTGCCTCTAGATGGGGAGAACACCACACCACCCTGATAGGTAGCTCCTAGGGGCCAACCTTTTGTTTCCCTATTTATGTTTCAATACTCGCAACCGAGTGGAACTTAAGGGGCTACCTATCAGGGTGGTGTTGTGCTCTCCCCATCTGGAGGCACCCCATGGCAACAGGCTAGGGATATCTGGCTAGTCCTGTGTTTTGAGACTCGCAGGCTCCACGGACTCCTGTTGTGCAGGCTCCACAGACTCCTTTTGTGCATACTCAAATTTTGGAGGGCATCAGTGGAAACTCTTGATTAAGTACTTCATTGGAATTTTTTCACAGATCTCCTTGAGCTCAGTGATTGCTGTGTTTTGTTGGTGGATTTGTCATTGTCCCAACTAGCTATCCTGCTCCACACTGATGAGGGGCAAATACCCCGAAACAGCTGTCTGTGGATGGATGCCTGCCTTGGCAAGCCCTTGTCATGATCACAATACTCGCACCTTGAGTTAGGCATTGACAAAAAGGGGCCACCCTGCTGTTTCCCTATTTATGTTCCAATACTCGCAATCGAGTGGGACTTATCAGGGTGGTGTGGTGCTCTCCCCATCTGGAGGCACCCCGTGGCAACTGGCTAGGGATATCTGGCTATCCCTGTGTTTTGAGACTCGCAACTGAGGCTCCACAGACTCCTTTTTTGCATACTCACATTATAATTTCTGGAAAATTATAGTAACTGCCATATATTTCTCTTTCAGGGAAAGCAAGGAGCACCTGGCATTAAGGGTGAGAAGGTCAGTATGTCCCTCTATATAATAAAATGTTAAAAGGTTAGCCACTTTATAGTAAAATAGTTCAGTGTACAGTATTAGTAATTTTGCTTGCTGTATATACTGACAGCAGCTCCCTGTGTACCTCACAGAGCTAAAATCAGACTCCTCTCCTCCAGGCTGTGGTGAGTTTGTCAATTAAATGGCCAAAATGGAAGAGCATGTGACCATGCCCCACCCCCCCAGTGTCCAACACTGAACCTGTATATGCTTATGGTGGACACTAGGGGGAGGGGCATGGTCACATGCTGCTCCATGTCCGCCATCTTATGGAAAGACTCACCACAGAGCGGGGCAGCACAGCTTGGAGGAGGGGAGTCTGATTTTAGCTCTTTGAGGTACACAGGGAGCAGCTGCCAGTAAGAGCTGTACACTTACTACTACTGTACACTGAATTATTTCACTATAATTCACTATTTGAAATTGAACTTGTAAACAGCACATGCATTTGGTTATGATTGAATTGAGACACAATTAATACTGTATTAAAACTATTATGAACTAAACAACAAGTAAGATCTCATGTGCATTGCTATATTATGAGTCTACTGTATATCTTATGTATGGGGCCTCTGTTGTGCTTCTGTATGCCTCATATTCCAAACAAATCAAATTAAAAAAAATGTGTCATGCATCTTTTTTTGTTGTATATGCAGAGACAGGGTCAGAATCAGTTACTGTAAACATAAAAATATAGAAACAAGTTATAATTTTTTATTACACTTACATTTTCTATAATTATAGTAAAACAACTGAAGGTATGGAGTCTCACTAATACTAATACATATTTAATGATATTCAGTAGTTTATTAGTCATATTTTGTATTTTTTAAAGGGTGAAGGAGTTGTTGGTGAGCCTGGTCCTAGAGGTCCCCGTGGCTTTCCTGGTCTAAGGGTAAGAGATTATTTTTGTAAGGTATTAATGTGCAGACAGAAGTAATTTATTTATTCAGTGTTACATAAAATTAGTATAATGTTTAGGGGTAATAATTTATCTTTGCACTTTCATACTCAGTAGAAATGACTATAAAACTCTCCCAAAGTTTTACCAAATACATCATTAGTTAGTCGTGTAAATCTTTTGGGGCCCATTTGTGTAAAAACAAGCATATCATTAGTTATACTTGGTCCCAAAGTTTATGCAGGTACCATTTGTGAGCAGCATGTGTTTTACCACTAGATGGAGCCAGATGTGCACCTTTCATAGGCACAGTATTACACATACAGAGTAATCCAGTAACTGCAAGTGTAGACCAGCATAACACTTAAAATTTACGAACCAAAAATTGACAAATGTATGTTCTTTATGCTGTACTAGTCGATAAATGTACCAATACTGTTGATAAAGTAAGCCATACAGGGAAAGTTCATAAGACTATCTTTGTGTCAGTGAAATATTAAGACAATAGACTTTACTAAGGAGTCTAATGTGTGCAACTATTCTAATGGGGATTGGTGTGTATTTTGTTCCAATATCTTGTGACTGATTTATTAACCTGTAGCACAGCCATAGTAAATGTATCTAAGTAAAAAGTCGCAAAAAAAGTAGCAAAAATGCAAAAATTGCACAAGCATTTTCACCTGGTGCTGAACAGACGTAAGCTTGCACATGTTTGTGCGACTTTTAAAAAAGTTGCAAATGATAAATTGGGCGCTAATCCCGGACTATGCGAACTTTTGCGTGAATACTCAAAACAGGCAGATTTTAAAAAAAGGTGCATCTAAAAAATATTCGCCTGTCGAATACTGGTTCATAAACAGAATTTAGACCAAAACTGGGCGAAAAATCCAATTATTCACCTAAAAATAAGCACAAAACCCTTGATAAATTTCCCTCTTAGTGTTCAATATTTCCATTTCATCTGTATGATTTACCAATGATAAGACTTTCATGTTTATTTATTGAAATCTAAG
The DNA here is from genome assembly GCF_027789765.1 of Dendropsophus ebraccatus. Classification (NCBI taxonomy): domain Eukaryota; kingdom Metazoa; phylum Chordata; class Amphibia; order Anura; family Hylidae; genus Dendropsophus; species Dendropsophus ebraccatus. The sequence goes on from NC_091454.1 coordinate 134,554,333, forward strand.
GAGCCACAATGATACCCCATCTTGGCATGTGGAGTAGTGCACCGCTCTTAATAAATATGCCACAGCCATAGAAACACTGAACATTGTGCACATGTGCTAAACTATTAAGCCCACAGATACTTAATATGTCAATGTTTTGTTTGCAGGGAGATAATGGAATTCCAGGAATACCTGGGACTGGTGGAGTAATGGTAACATATTATTTCTTGAGCATTTAAAAAAAACAACAGCAATAAAGTAAAATAATTGAAAAAAATGATCCAGTGATTTTTAGGGACCATGATTTGAGTCCACTAGCTATCTCTGTGATCACGGATGTAGGCATCACCTCACCCTAGTATGTATTCCACTATGGTTAGGCATCCCAACCCCCATTATGTATTCCACCATGTGTAGGCAAACCATCTCTCCCAGTATGTTGTTCACATGTATATACCCCATGTGGCATCTCCCCATTAGATTTTACCCTCAAATTAGGCCCTATCAGTTAGCCAGCACAGCACACCCCTCCTCTCCTCATCCTCTCTGGTAGTGTGCCCAACCTCCCTAAATTCCTGTAGCCACTTTCCTGTCTCCTGGCTCTGCCTATGTATGAGTGATGTCACTGGTACACCACAGTCCAGGGGGAGGGGGCAGCCTCTTGTGTCACTCAGAACATTTCTGCCTCCGGCCACAAGAATGATTGGCATGGCCCGCACCTTTGGTTAGCTGACCCCTAAGCAGGCTATCAGTGCGGCAACAAGGAACGCAGCCGGGAACCCTATGAGGTGAGGCAGGCAGGGGTGAGGGGGGGAGAGGGAGCCATGGATAGTCTGTGTGGGCTCGGGAGTCAATGTCTGTGTGGGCTCGGGAGCGGCCACCCCTCCCTGCACCAACCAAATTTCACTACTGGTGACATCACATCAGTGTGGCATCCGTGTAATCCATGATCACAGACAACTTCACGGCCCTTATTTTTATAATCCTGCATTTAATGAACATGAGGGAGGTTCTGCCATTTATTGTTTTACATTGAATTTAATGGAAGTATGAATAGGAAAATAGATGACAATTTGTAGCATAAATTGTAATTTTGCTATCCTTTCTCTTAAAGCGAATGTACCACTATCTGTGCCGCGGTCCTTTTCTCAAAAGTCTGCCCGGTTCTGTCACGGCCGCGGCGGCGTCCCGTGTTCCGGGCCGCCGCGACCTCCTCCTGCCCCATGCAGCCACCCGGGTCCTTGTGCAGGGACCCGGCGCTGCTGCTTGTTCGGCCCCGGGGGGCGCCTTACCTGGTCCCGCTCCTGTCTCCGTCTGTGCCGGCCGGCGCGCGCGTCCCCGCCTCCTCGGGCGCGCGCGCCGGCTGTCTCATATTTAAAGGGCCAGTCCGCCCCTAATTGGTTAGTTGCACCTATCACTCCCTATATATTCCAGCCCTGCCCCACTACAGGGGTTGGAGCCTCTATATGCTTCCCATAGCGTTTGGCCCAGCTCCCTGTTGTTCCTGACCTTAGTCCTTGTCCCTTGTTCCTGTCTACAGTCCTTGTCCCTAGTCCTTGCCCGCTGCCTTCCCATAGTTCCTGAGTCCTGTCCGCCACCTGCGAGCTCGTCTACTATCCTCTGCCTGCACTATCTCCTGCCTACTGCTCCTGCCACGCCTCGCCTGCCGTCACTAGCAACCAAGCCAGGGGTAGCGACCTGGGGGTCGCCTGCCGCAGCAAGTCCATCCCGCCTTGCGGCGGGCTCTGGTGGAAACCAGCGGCCCCTTAGACTCCGCTCCCTGGTGAGGTTAGTATCATCGCTGGTGACGGTCCAGTGGATCCACTACTCCAGGCGTTACAGGTTCCCATACATGGCTCCGGTCTATTCCCGAGCACCGGCCTAGCATAAAGTACTGGGGGTGGGCCCGCCGACCCCCAGTGTGATGAAACCCTCTCCCCTCTGTGACGTGGCTCCATTACAGTCAATGGAGCCTCGTCCATAGTCAATTCTGTACTTAAGGAATACATCCAAAACATGGAGCCATCCTCACTCTGTTGAGTCTCTAGTTTTTAATGGACGGAAGTGACACAACATTCTCTAATAGATCTTATTAAGCAATTCTGGAAGGCAAGTCCAGTGGAGATTGGTTTGAGATCAAGGATGCTTTATTGTAATTATCTTCTATTATTTTTATGGTGTCATTCTGTAAATAGCGCATATTTCTGCCATTCTGGTCAGCATGAGGCCACAAATGATGTGTGGCGTTCTTGATTGTTTTACCTTACCCACACGTTGGACATTTCCAATCTGTGACTGTGAACCTTAATCTCATTTGCAGATATTTTTTTATTAATGCCCAGTCTCATTAGAATAACATGTCACAATGTTAGAACAATTACAGATCCTACCCCTCCCGCTTGTCCATATCGTGCTCGGAATGTTTGCAGTTTCCATAACAACTCATTTCCTGCTTCAGAGAAACTCTTTTTGTCCAATTCATGTTTAGATATTTGTCATCTAATTAACCCTTTGACACCTGAGTTTTTCCAGATGCAAGCACACTGAACACTAATATAAATTAATGATCGTATAACCCCTGCTATCACACGCTGCTTGAAAGACATCTGCCAGCAAGTATATGTTATTTGCCTGCATGAATATTGCAGTTACATATTTACATTTGGTTTGCACTTTAAAGAGAAGTCTAAAAATGAAATTTGGTGCTGAGATCGTATAGAAAAGGCATATAGTCGAAGGGAAACAGAGTGTCCTCAGGTACACTGAAAAGTTAGATAGCTTGCAATATAAAGTAGTACTCTACAACATAGAATGCTATGGGCAATGACACCTTCTGTAGCTAACCTCTGCTTTGGCTTCTACACAAAGGTTCTAAATGGGGAGATCTAATTCTACACTAAAACTGAGAATCATTGGTCCATTTCTTATCTTATATTATGAAGTTATGGCCATTAGGAGTCAATGCTTAAAATTAAATTGTTTCCAATTCTTTCAGTTTATGTAAGAAAGAAATTTGACTTTATAGTTCAAAGCCAAACGGCAAGATGTGTAGAATGTCCTAACAAAGTGTGGATAATTTGGTTATGCATGATGGAATAGTAAGTCTTTGGGTGACGTGTGTTTTTTTTTTTTTACAGGGTCCAAAGGGACTTCCAGGCGTGAAAGGTGAAAGAGTAAGTATACTTTCATGCTCAAAGCCCACTTAGTTTAGCATGGGATTCCAGAAATCATGGACATAAGCACTTGATAGAATCTCTGAACAGCAAGGGACTAGTGTTTAGGGGATCTGTCAAAATGTTCAGGTTTGGCAATGTTATCCAAACCCGAACGCTTGATGTTTGATTCCCTGCGGCTGCAAAAGATGGAAGGTGCCCTAGGGCTGCCAGGAAAACGTGGATACAGACTGGTTTCCAGGACTTCCTAGAACAGCATTCTACTTCTGTAGCCGCAGGGAATCCAACGCTAAGTGGATAACATTACATAACGCTAAACATTTTGCCAGACCGCCTTAACACTACCAGTTTCACAAATAGGATAAAACCTCTGTAAGAAAACCATTCAAAATTACATGGAAATATGGTCTTCTTCCCCAAAAAAACAGCCACTATGCATAATGTGAACTAGAAATCAGTGAACACAAAATCTTATCTTATCTGGATAAGTGGGTGGTCTTCTTAAAGAGGTGGTCATTGGAGAGTTTTTACTGTATAATACCAAGCACCCGAGCATTTTAGTACTCGCTCATCACTACTGTATATGTGTTATTTTATTGGGTTGAAAACAAATGTTAGTGTTTATAAAAAGTATACATTGTTCAAACAATGCATTGAATCAAAGCTATAATAAGCTATAATAATAAGCTATAATAAGAATTATCTTCAAATAATACTATATTATGAACTAAGGTATCTACAATTACAGTCAATTATACCACCACAAATCGTCCTATTTACTAGCATGAATAAAAATGTGTGTTTGTCTTCCTGCCTCAGCCAGAATGCTGCCAAAAGACCTTTACAGTCCCTGTGAATGTGGGATGTCCTTCAGGGTTGCATGGGATTGGTTGGCTCATGTTGGTTATTTGCTTGTCTCTATAAGGCTGGAGCTCACAACAACTTTGGTAGTGTGACAGCAAATCTTATTCAAGTTATGCAACCAAAATATTTTGTTGAATTTTACTGTAGTTTTTACTTGTCTGTTTACGAAATAGCGAAGTCGCAGAGAAGTCACAAGCAAATTGCAGCCACACATGACTTCCATTGAGTTCTGTGGAAGCAAAGGCACGTGTGACCTGTGGCCAAGGTTTGATTTTTTTTAACTGTCACGTCACAGTTACCATATGTCGCAGTAGCAATGCAACATCATTTACGAACATTAGGTGCGACCTATGTCGGCGTGTAGTCTAAAATAATGCTTTTGTCATGGGAGCCATGGAAGAGTATCTTTCCCTATCATAGGACCCTTTCTCCCAAGTGACTTTTTCTGTTGTTTTTAAAGTTATAATTTTTTATTCTACTGATCCGCAGCACTTGATTTCAGAACCTTTTCAGTGTGACAATCGCCTTGTTTCTGCATTCTGGTCTTTCTTATAGTTTATAACCGTCCTCTTTGTGGTGTAATAGATTTAGTACACCATGAACTGACTTTTCTACACAGACAGAGTTGTATCAAAGAGCAAAAAAAGCAGCGGACACCTTAGTTTGCTGTTGACTGAATAAGAGCTAGCTATTTCCTACAAATCTCCCTCTCCCATACTTGTTCACACTAAGAGATCTGCATGCTTTTCAATAGAAATAGTAGAATAAGTGGCTACCAGACAATATTATATAGCTACCCGATCTAATTTCCCTAAAATATGTCATTGTAAAAGTCAACTCAATACATATTAGATAGTCGGGCATTTCTGCCAAAATCATTGGATATGGAGACCTTAACGGGTTTCCAGGAAAAATCCACTGATGGCTCATCCACAGGATAAGCCATCTGCACAGCCACAGTTCCTAGATATAAACAATGTACAAAGCCAGAAGCCTACACCCTGCATATTGAATAGTGGTGGAGGGAGGTTGCTATACACTTCAATGGGAGCTGCACTGTGGTAACCTGACTCCACCAGGTGTCAGACACTGCAGCTGTGCAGAGGTGGGGAGCTTTCAATGCAGCAGATTTTATTTGTACTAAATCAGGTCCAATCAATTGAATTAATCACAGATGACTCCAATGAAGGCGTAGAAACATCCCAGAGATGATCAAGAAAGAAGGGAGACCCCAGAGCTAAATTTAAATTATGAAGGAAAGGGTCTAAATGTGTATGCCAATGCAAATTTTACACTTTTCAGGCTTGTGAATTAACAAAAGGGTGTTGTTAAACTTATGGTCCTTTTACACAGAGCGATAATTCGCCCAGTTGAACGATTTCAAAGTAATGGTGGGTTTACACAGACAGATTTGTCTGACAGATATCTGACAGATTACAAAGGCTAAAGCCAAAAATGGATTTGCAAAGAGGAGTAATCTCAGTCTTTCCTTTATGACCCGTTCCCTGTTTATAGTTTGTTACTGACTTTGGGTTTAATAATCTGTCAGAAATCTTTCAGATAAGTCTGTCTGTGTAAACACACCCTAACAATGTGTTTTTTATAACGATCAGCGTTTGGACGGAACGATATATTGTTTGAAAAAATTGTTATTGTGATAGTTTTAAGATCGTTTAAGCCTATCTCACACATAGGGTGAATCGTTGAAAGACTGTTTAGATGAAGCGATCTGCTTATTTTCAGTGAACAACCAACATTGTTTTGAGAATGTTGAAAGATCATATGAATAATTCATCGCTCATCGCTTGATCGTATGCAGGGTTTACACAAGACAATTATCGCTCACATGCGATCATTATTGCTAAAATTTTAATGATAATAGCTCCATGTAAAAGGACCATAAGACATTCCTAATTGAAACTGATATTGTAAGTCCCTTTTAAACCTTTAGGGGGACATTTATCAAGCCAAAAAGGGGGAAAATGCCCAAATGCGAATAAATTTATTTGCAAATGGCCGTTTTGGGAATAAATATTCGCATCTGGCCTGGTACGCCAGTGGCCGGGGAGGGGGTGTGGAGGGGCAGAACGGGGGGGGGGGGGGGGGGCGCAGACCCAGGGTCCGCTTAATTCATCATTTTTGCAGAAAAATTATCACGCACTGGTGCGCTCAGGATTTATGTAGAGGCAGTGCACCTCTACATAAATCTCCGTACTGTCGGAGCTGCGGGGACACTTTTAAGTCCAACGCAAAAAACGCCAGACTTAATAAATGTCCCCTTAGAGTTTATCGCAATGAAATCCGCTGCGATAATGATTACTATGTAACTCAATGGCTATGTATTTCCGCAGCAGCGTATAATGTGCATTTATTTGTACCATGCGGATTTTGTGCGGTAAATCTTCTGCAATACGGTACGTGTGAATGCACTCTTAAAGGGGTTATCCAGCGCTACAAAAACATGGCCACTTTCCCCCTACTGTTGTCTCCAGTTTGGGTGGGGTTTTGAAACTCAGTTCCATTGAAGTAAATGGAGCTTAATTGCAAACCGCTCCTGAACTGGAGACAACAGTAGGGGGAAAAGTGGCCATGTTTTTGTAGCGCTGGATAACCCCTTTAAACTTGTTTCTTCCTGTTCATCTCAGCACAGAATTCCATCGGACTTGATTAAAAGTAACATTTTATGTTTCTGACTTTCTGACAAAGCCAGACATTTGCAAATTAAAAGGGAAAGAAAAAACACTACTTAAGCCTTATCAAATATTTGCAACATTTATTTTAGACATTTGGGTGAAAGAAATGTCCACAAATCCCACAATCTTCAGTATGACTAGATGACAGGCATTGATATTCCTTAATGAGCATACTGTATGTCCCCAAGTTATAAACATTGTTACATCTAATATATTCACACAGTAGTTTTGCATTAAATAATTTCTCCAAGGTTTTGTTCACATTTTGTTTTTAGCCAGTGTTAGATTTATATGTCAGGAGTCTGTCCAGATGTATAGCTCAAATGGAAGGCTGCCTGCCATGTATCCTACTGCTTAGACATAAAATCGGATAAGACACCTATAGTTTTTCTCCAGTGACACTTGGGATATGCAGATAGATTGGGGCGTGGCTTATTGGGGGTGTGGATTAGCGGTGTGGCTTCTCAGCGGAGTGTCCAACCAAAGGTGTGTGATATAAAATGATATCACAGAAGATATCTCTGCTTGCTTACAGCGATATAGAAAAGGATAAGGGGGAAGAGAGGAGGATAATCAGTTATGTGGAGAGAGAAGATAACTTTTCTTAGATATACAATTTTTCCAGGCATGTTTAAATTCTGTTATTGTAGATTTACCAACCACCTCTGTTGGTTTGTTCCAAGCATCTACTACTCTTTCAGCAAACTAATATTTTCTCCCATTGCTTCTGATTTCCCCCCAAGTAATCTCTCACTATGTCCTTTTGTTCTTGAGTTCATTTTTTTTCTAAAACCAATTCCCTCCTAAACTTTATTTAGTCCTTTAACATAGTTAAAGGTTTTCAGACTATACAGATTAAAATCCTTAATTCTTTCCTGACATGTTTTATGCCTGACACCCGCCACCATTTTTGTAGCCCATCTTTGAACCTGTTCTATTGTCTTTGGACCCATTCTATTACTGGAAGACTTGAGTGTTAAAATAAAGTGGTACCTCCATTCTAAAACACCTCAGTGTTAGAAAAATTTGGTTTTTGAATCACAATTTTCCCCAAAGTTTTGTTTGGTACTCGAATGAGGAATCCCCTCATTATAAACTTCTGTACTGTTGCTGCTGAGCCTACTTAGTTTGCCTGTCAGGCAGTGGTTAAATTGTGAAGCCTTGCACAGAATCCCCTCTTAACCCCCTAGGAGGAGCAGGACATCAAAAAGATGGGTGTTGTGCTCCTCTGTAGAAAGGATTCTCTTAGGGCCCTATTCCACGGGCCCGATCAACAGTGTAAATTAGCGCCGATCTGCTAGATTGGTGCTCGTTTACTGGGCCTATTCCACGGCCCGATGATCGTTTAGCGTGGGCTGCAGGGACATCGTTACTGATGTCCTTGCAGCCCTTGCAGCATACATTACTTAGCAGGACTTCTCCTCCGCTCCGTCTTCCTCCCCGGGTCCCGCTATGCAGCATCAACTCTGGAGGGGCCTGACTGAGCTGTCAGACCGCTCAGCCAATCACTGGCCGCGATGGTCCCGGCCTGTGATTGGCTGAGAGGTCTGACAGCTCAGTCAGGCCGCTCCGGAGCTGCTGCTGCACGTGGGACCCGGGGAGGAAGACGGAGCGGAGGAGAAGCCCTGCTAGGTAATGTATGGTGCTTGAATCGTCGGTCGCTCGCCGCGCATCACTAGTCCACGATGATGCGCGGTGGGTGACCAATGATTTTAGGTTTGGGCCTAAATAAACGATCGGCTGATCGTTTTCTCTATTCCGCTGAGCGATAATCAGCCGACTCGGGCCGATTCTGCAGATTATTGCTCCGTGGAATAAGCCCTTTATTCTGACTGGGTCCAGTCTGTGTATTCATGTGCACAGCAGCCTCTAGTGATGGTCACATCATCTTGTAGTCAGATTCATTGCATACATTTTACATGACATTTTGTGTAAAATTTACTGGTGATATATTTGTGTTGCTTCTTTGTTTAACTAATATTTAAAAAAAAACAAAAAAACAATGATTTTTCTTTATTTAGGGAGACAAAGGACTGTCTGGTCTCAAAGGAGAAAAGGTAAAAATAAAGCTGAATGAAAGTATAGTGAGTAGAGAACTTATATTAGTGAATCCTATGTCCTGTGTATCTACCAAGGTGACTCTGAATAATAGCACAATGAGCAGAAGAACAGTGGTGTAACAGCACCATATAATGCAGTGCTTCTTAAACTGTGAAGCGGGCCTCACCAGTGAGGCGCCCCCTAGTTGTTGGTGAGGCCCAGCAGGGGAGTTAGTTTTCACAAAGTAACTATGATCTGCACAGTCCTTTTGCTATTTGCAAAAATCTTCATTTTAGTAACATTATTCATTTATTTTGTACTCACTTTATTAGTATATAGAGCTTAGGAGACAGTGAAAGGTAGCCCTATAATTATTTTCAGCTTTTAAATGGACTTTCACCACAGATAGTGAGGCCCAGGCACCCTCTTGGTCAGTCTGGTGAGGCCCAGGCATTGCCTTGGTCTGTTGGGTGAGGCTCCAGTAGAAAAAGTTTGAGAAGCGCTGATATAATGTACACTGTTTCCTTTTTTTTTTTTTTTTTAGCAAACAGTTGACTAGCGGCAGAATACATCACTGCATTAGTCTTTATATAATAGATTTTATTTCTCTTATGCAGGGTGACCCTATGAGCTTATATGGAACTCCAGGGCTTAAAGGAAGCAAAGGAGAATCGGTAAATATTTTGTGTCCTTTAATTGATTACCCATAGTCGTATGCAGGCAGACACAGAGGTGGTGGTTGATAGGAGGAGATAGTTTGGCAAACCCTGGGCTTTTTAGAAAGTTATATAGATTTATTATTTATTTCTATTTAAAAATTGCAAGTTTTTCCATACTTATCAGCTGCTGTATGGAAATGCTGTTTTCTTTTCAGTCTGTCACAGTGCTGACATCTCTGTCCAAGACAGGAACTGTCCAGAGCAGCAAATCTCCATAGAAAACCTCTCCTGCTCTGGACAATTCCTGTCTCGGACAGAAGTGTCAGCAGAGAGCACTGTGTCAGTGCTGAAAATAAAAAATTTCCTGCAGGACATACATCAGCTGATAAGTACTGGAAAACTTGAGATTTTCAAATAGAAGCATATTACAAATCTATATAACTTTTTGAAACCAGTTTAATTGAAAGAAAAATAATTTTGCTGGACAACCCCTTCATGTCATGTGACTGGTTCTTGTTTACATGGCCAAGTCACACGAACAATTGTTGCGTTCATGCGGCCATTAACATTAATTGTTATCGGCCACACATCTCCTGTTTACACAAATAATTTTACTGCCACACAAAAGATTCGATCAGCCGACGAGAAAGCAATTTTCCACTCATTGGCTAATTACTGTCACTTTTCCAAAGGCCAATTATTGGCTAATCGAGGAATGCTTCTTGCCAATATAAAAGGGCCTTAAGTTGCTTCATTTTTTGTTTTAGCAACTTTGGACATTAAAAAATATGGTTGTGAAGGTAAAAATATAATGAATAAATGTAAAAATAAGTTTTGTATTTTTTTAACAATATTTATATAAAATAGGCTTGTTTCAGTACTACATTAGCTAAGGTACTAATCGAGTTACTTGTGTAATATTTATATCAAAGAAAGAACACTTAAAATATAAATGCACACTTTTTGTAGGGTGCTAGGGGACATCCAGGTTTTGATGGAGATAAAGGCGAGAAAGGAGAAGACGGACCACCAGGAGAAAAGGTATATGTGCTTTATTTACTATTCTGCACTATAATGTGATATTGTTTTCCTGGCCAGGGTCTGATCAGCCTTACAATGGTATCTTAGGTGTAAGTAAGGCTAGGTTCATGCTTTGTATTTACATACATTCAAGGCTATGTTCACACAACCTATATTTTCTTAAAACTACGGGCGTTGTACAACGGGCGTGATTTTTACGGAAATATACGTGTCATTGCTGCCTAGCAATCCCGGCCGGAGTGTATACACATAGTATATGCTCCGCTTGGATCTCTCGCGGCTCCGCAAACAACTGACATGTCAGTTTTCTGCGGCTACTATTCATTGAATAGCGGCCGCAGAAAACCATGTCAGTGCACATTATGGAGCGAGCGGATGCGGCCGCTCACTCCATTGTGTGCAGTGGAGAGTTCTGATGCGGGTGCACAGGAACACTGCAGCCGGAAAGATCATCCGACCGGTACTGCATTACCAGCTGGGATGTTCATTTCAGAGAACGGCAGTTCCGTGACCCTTCCGTTTAGTGATCACGGAATGGCCGGTCTTTTACGTTGTGTAAACATAGCCTAGGAATGTTTAATTTTATCATACAGAAAAACATGGTCAACCACATCTTTGTGTACAATAGAAATGTTTTTTAACCTCTTAATGACCACTGATACACCTTTTCACACTGGTCATTAAGGATCCTTATTCTAGCTTGCCACCTTTTTACGGTGGGCCTAAAATAAGGGATAGCGGGGGCCCCCCATGCTGCGATGCTCTATCTGTCAGGAACAGAGAAACCTCAGTTCCTGATAGATTAACTCTACATGCGGCGGTCACAATCATATAAAGAGACTGGAGCAGTGCACTCACCAGTCGGCCGGGATCTCTGCTGGATGGTTCTCCATGGCAGCTGGTGGGCCTTGTGAAGGCCTCCAGGGCTGTTATAGATGCCTGTGTAGCCCTCTTGGCTCATTGCTTGTCGGCACATTGCTGAATATACAATTTAATACACTGCACTAAATGACTAGTGCAGTGTATTACAGCAGTGATCTAATGATCATTGTAATATTCCCCTTGTGGGACATGAAAAAAAGTAAAACAAAAAATATATAAAGTACATAAAAATAAAAGTAATAAAACCCCCACATTCAATAGAAATTACTTTTTCCCTTTCCCTTCCCCTATTCTATATAAAACATAAAAAAGCAATATATACATATTAGATATCCTTAAGTCTGTAACAACCTGAACAAAAACATTATTTTATTATTAATCCTGAACCGTGAACAATAAAAAAAGATTTAAAAAAAGCTGAGATTCTTGTATTTTGTTAGCATGCCCTCCAAAAAATAAAAAAGTCAAACATATTTCAAAATGGTGCCGATAAAAAGTACATTATTATAAAAAGTACATTATAAGGCTATGCTCACACTACGGAAACTTACGGTCGTAATTTTTCACGGCCGAGGATTTGCGTTCGCACATACGGTCGTATGTCCGATCGCACTTCTGACCGTAAGTGCTAGCCATGAACATACGGACGTTGTTTAATGTGGATTCCTAGCATGATTTCAAGCGGGCTGACACAGGTCGTTTACTTTAAATATAGCGCCCAGTATAAAATCCGACCGTAAGTTTGTACGTAGTGTGTACTTTCCGGCCGTAGTTCCGTTGCATTACATTCATATCAGTGAACCTCAAACTTACGTTTGTATTTTTGCGGTCGTAAATACGACCGTAAGTTTACGCAGTGTGAACATCGCCTTATAATATAAGTCAATGGAAAACAGATTTTGCAGTATGGCATTCAACAGCATCCGTTTTTGCTTTATTTTTTCCCTTTAAAGTGTGAACCTAGCCTTAGGCTAACTGTACTCTTCATTCTCAATACACATTTCAACAATGTAGCTGAATTTAATACAATACCATATTATGGTCGAGAAAAAACATAAATAGTTTTCCTGCCATATTGACTTTCATTGAGACAGAAGGCAATTTTCCTAATATTAGGTGAAAAAAAGTTACATGGCTTCTACTCCTGACTCATCTCCAGTAATCTAATGCTCAGAACATGTTCCAGACCTATGTAGTTGTAAGCCTCCAGTATAAAGGTACATTGTCATATAGCTCACTTGTAACTTTGACGGTAATACATGTAATGAATTTGTGGAAAACATCTTCCAACAATGGTCATTTATATGTTTTATAGAAATATATTTGGGTAAATGCTGAAATTTGTGGCATTGTTGTGAGACCCAGCTTTACATTGTAATAGTTAGGATATTTATTACTCACAAAATACTTTTAATATTATTCCTTATTATGATATAACATATGATTTCTAATGTTATTAAATGTATCATTGATTCTTCACAGGGTGCAAAGGGTGATGCTGGCTCTAAAGGATCTATGGGACTATTTGGTGCAAGGGGACCAGTGGGACAGAAGGTATAAAGAATGATTAATAATGATGATATAACATTGAACATAGCAAATAGGAAAAATAAGCCAACTTTTTTTAAATTATATTTTCATTTAAAGGGAATTTGTTGGTGCAATCTTCATTCTAATAAATTATCTAAATAGCACAAACTCCATACCCATCCCTTCACAAACTGTCTTAAAAAAACTACCAATGGTTTTAGAATCTTTGTTATAACTGTTCCTTCGATATGAAGCTATAGTCCTTGAAATTGCTTTTACAGGAACTCCCTAACATGCTTTCATTACCAAAAATGTCCTATATTCATCTCTCTGGTGCAACCTTTCCTTCAAGAATTATTCAGTGTGCTTCAAAAGTATGTCAACACCTGGATACAAGGAAAACTGGACGAGTTGCATGTATAATTTGTACTTAAATGAGAATTTAATGAGGAATCTAAATGTGGTCATATGAACCAGAAATCCGGTGGGTTCGCTCATCTCTAATACTCACCTAAGTTATTATTGCCACATAAAGGATGCCATTCCTGACCACTGCTTTCCAGTTATTAAAGGAGAAGACCCACAAACACTAAAATCGGCAGGCAGGCGAGGGGGGATGAATGGGGTAGTGGAGAAAATAATAAACAAGTAAACTCGCCCCTCCTCATGCCCTGTAGGACGTTGACATGACGTTGCTGCTGAACGTACCCATTTTCCAACTGAAGATGACAGCCAGTGGCGGTAAACAAGGCCTGGGATGGCACAAAGGAGCCATAGGGACAGGGGAGATCACTAGTTTGTTCACTTGTATTTTCTTACTCACCCCCACCTGCCTGCCGATTTTAGTGTTTCTGGGACTTCCTCTTTCAAAGGCAACTCCAGTGATTCCCCCCCCCCCCCCAGCAATTAAATCCCATTACAAAGTTATATAACTTTGTAATGTGCTTAAGTGGGCTGTCCGGGATTTGTCAATATACTAGCATTGCACTGACCTCTGTGGGTGTAGCATATTCTACATACACTTCTATTTTTTATTTAGAGCGCTTACTGTGTTCTCAGGCTCAGTCACATGACCGCTCTGCCTCTGTTTTCTTTACTTCCTGTGTTGTCACGTTCCCTTTCTTTTTCCTGTTCCTACCAGTGAAGGACCAGTGAATCATCAGGTGGGCGGGGTTATGCATCCACATTTTTTTAGCCACACCCCTAACATCTAACTAACATCTGAGCCCAGAAGACACTGTAGCAGTAAGGACAGTATGACAGACTACAATCTCTGTACAGCACTGCAGCATAGGTTTGCAGCTATAAACAGTAAATAAAGGAACTATGGAAGTGATCTATTAAAACTTGTGCAGAGGAACAGGGAAGCAATTGCCCATAGCAACCAGTCAGATTCTAGGTTTCATTTTTAAGGCCTTTTTTTTTTAAAATGAAAGAAGCAATCTGATTGGTCGCTATGGGTAACTGCTCCCCTGCACAGGCTTTGCTAAATATTGTTATTATTGCACTGTAAAGATGTGAGTGTTAGGTCAGTGCTGCTGCTGCTGTGTGTAATTTGGAGAGGAGAGAGGCTGATGCTGTATGTAATATGGAGAGGAGAGAGGCTGCTGCTGTGTGTAATATGGAGAGGAGAGAGGCTGCTGCTGCGTGTAATAGGGAGAGAAGAGAGGCTGCTGCTGCTGTGTAGTATGGAGAGGAGAGAGGCTGCTGCTGTGTGTAATATGGAGAGGAGAGAGGCTGCTGCTGTGTGTAATATGGAGAGGAGAGAGGCTGCTGCTGTGTGTAATATGGAGAGGAGAGAGGCTGCTGCTGTGTGTAATAGGGAGAGGAAAGAGGCTGCTGCTGTGTGTAATATGGAGAGGAGAGAGGCTGCTGTGTGTAATATGGAGAGGAGAGAGGCTGCTGCTGTGTGTGATATGGAAAGGAGAGAGGCTGCTGCTGTGTGTAATATGGAGAGGAGAGAGGCTGCTGCTGTGTGTAATATGGAGAGGAGAGGCTGCTGCTGTGTGTAATATGGAGAGGAGAGAGGCTGCTGCTATGTGTAATATGGTGAGGAGAGAGGCTGCTGCTCTGTGTAATATGGAGAGGAGAGAGGCTGCTGCTGTGTGTAATATGGAGAGGAGAGAGGCTGCTGCTGTGTGTAATATGGAGAGGAGAGAGGCTGCTGCTGTGTGTAATATGGAGAGGAGACAGGCTGCTGCTGTGTGTAATATGGAGAGGAGAGAGGCGACTGCTGCTGTGTGTAATATGGAGAGGAGAGAGGCTGTTGCTGTGTGTAATATGGAGAGGAGAGAGGCTGCTGCTATGTGTAATACGGAGAGGAGAGAGGCTGCTGTGTGATATGGAGAGGAGAGATGCTGCTGCTGTGTGTAATATGGAGAGGAGAGAGGCTGCTGCTGTGTGTAATATGGAGAGGAGAGAGGCTGCTGCTATGTGTAATATGGAGAGGAGAGAGGCTGCTGCTGTGTGTAATATGGAGAGGAGAGAGGCTGCTGCTATGTGTAATATGGAGAGGAGAGAGGCTGCTGCTGTGTGTGATATGGAGAGGAGAGAGGCTGCTGCTGCTGCTGTGTGTAATATGGAGAGGAGAGAGGCTGCTGCTGTGTGTAATATGGAGAGGAGAGAGGCTGCTGCTGTGTGTAATATGGAGAGGAGAGGCTGCTGCTGTGTTTAATATGGAGAGGAGAGAGGCTGCTGCTATGTGTAATATGGAGAGGAGAGAGGCTGCTGCTATGTGTAATATGGAGAGGAGAGAGGCTGCTGCTATGTGTAATATGGAGAGGAGAGAGGCTGCTGCTGTGTGTAATATGGAGAGGAGAGAGGCTGCTGCTGTGTGTAATATGGAGAGGAGAGAGGCTGCTGCTATGTGTAATATGGAGAGGAGAGAGCCTGCTGCTGTGTGTAATATGGAGAGGAGAGAGGCTGCTGCTGTGTGTAATATGGAGAGGAGAGAGGCTGCTGCTGTGTGTAATATGAAGAGGAGAGAGGCTGCTGCTGTGTGTGATATGGAGAGGAGGCTGCTGCTGTGTGTAATATGGAGAGGAGAGAGGCGGCTGCTGCTGTGTGTAATATGGAGAGGAGAGAGGCTGTTGCTGTGTGTAATATGGAGAGGAAAGAGGCTGCTGCTATGTGTAATATGGAGAGGAGAGAGGCTGCTGCTGTGTAATATGGAGAGGAGAGAGGCTGCTGTGTGATATGGAGAGGAGAGAGGCTGCTGCTGTGTGTAATGTAATATGGAGAGGAGAGAGGCTGCTGCTGTGTGTAATATGGAGAGGAGAGAGTCTGCTGCTGTGTGAAATATGGAGAGGAGAGAGGCTGCTGCTATGTGTAATATGGAGAGGAGAGAGGCTGCTGCTGTGTAATATGGAGAGGAGAGAGGCTGCTGTGTGATATGGAGAGGAGAGAGGCTGCTGCTGTGTAATATGGAGAGGAGAGAGGCTGCTGCTGTGTGTAATATGGCGAGGAGAGAGGCTGCTGCTGTGTGTAATATAGAGAGGATAGAGGCTGTTGCTGTGTGTAATATGGAGAGGAGAGAGGCTGCTGCTGTGTGTAATATGGTGAGGAGAGAGGCTGCTGCTGTGTAATATGGAGAGGAGAGAGGCTGCTGCTGTGTGTAATATGGCGAGGAGAGAGGCTGCTGCTGTGTGTAATATAGAGAGGATAGAGGCTGCTGCTGTGTGTAATATGGAGAGGAGAGAGGCTGCTGCTGTGTGTAATATGCAGAGGAGAGAGGCTGCTGCTGTGTGTAATATGGAGAGGAGAGAGGCTGCTGCTGTGTGTAATATGGAGAGGAGAGAGGCTGCTGCTATATGTAATATGGAGAGGAGAGAGGCTGCTGCTGCTGTGTGTAATATGGAGAGGAGAGAGGCTGCTGCTGTGTGTAATATGGAGAGGAGAGAGGCTGATGCTGTATGTAATATGGAGAGGAGAGCGGCTGCTGCTATGTGTAATAGGGAGAGGAGAGAGGCTGCTGCTGTGTGTAATATGGAGAGGAGAGAGGCTGCTGCTGTGTGTAATATGGTGTGGAGAGAGGCTGCCGTGTGTAATATGGTGAGGAGAGAGGCTGCTGCTGTGTGTAATATGGAGAGAGGCTGCTGCTGTGTGTAATATGGAGAGGAGAGAGGCTGCTGCTGTGTGTAATAGGGAGAGGAGAGAGGCTGCTGCTGTGTGTAATAGGGAGAGGAGAGAGGCTGCTGCTGTGTGTAATATGGTGAGGAGAGAGGCTGCTGCTGTGTGTAATATGGTGAGGAGAGAGGCTGCTGCTGTGTGTAATATGGTGAGGAGAGAGGCTGCTGCTGTGTGTAATATGGTGAGGAGAGAGGCTGCTGCTGTGTGTGATATGGTGAGGAGAGAGGCTGCTGCTGTGTGTAATATGGTGAGGAGAGAGGCTGCTGCTGTGTGTAATATGGTGAGGAGAGAGGCTGCTGCTGTGTGTAATATGGTGAGGAGAGAGGCTGCTGCTTTGTGTAAAGTGGAGAGGAGAGAGGCTGCTGCTGTGTGTAATATGGAGAGGAGAGAGGCTGATGCTGTGTGTAATAGGGAGAGGAGAGAGGCTGCTGCTGTGTGTAATAGGGAGAGGAGAGAGGCTGCTGCTGTGTGTAATAGGGAGAGGAGAGAGGCTGCTGCTGTGTGTAATAGGGAGAGGAGAGAGGCTGCTGCTGTGTGTAATATGGAGAGGAGAGAGGCTGCTGCTGTGTGAAATAGGGTGAGGAGAGAGGCTGCTGCTGTGTGTAATATGGTGAGGAGAGAGGCTGCTGCTGTGTGTAATATAGAGAGGAGAGAGGCTGCTGCTGTGTGTAATATGGAGAGGAGAGAGGCTGCTGCTGTGTGTAATAGGGAGAGGAGAGAGGCTGCTGCTGTGTGTAATAGGGAGAGGAGAGAGGCTGCTGCTGTGTGTAATAGGGAGAGGAGAGAGGCTGCTGCTGTGTGTAATATGAAGAGGAGAGAGGCTACTGCTGTGTGTAATATGGAGAGGAGAGAGGCTGCTGCTGCTGTGTGTAATATGGAGAGGAGAGAGGCTGCTGCTGCTGTGTGTAATATGGAGAGGAGAGAGGCTGCTGCTGTGTGTAATATGGAGAGGAGAGAGGCTGCTGCTGTGTGTAATATGGAGAGGAGAGAGGCTGCTGCTGTGTGTAATATGGAGAGGAGAGAGGCTGCTGCTGTGTGTAATATGGAGAGGAGAGAGGCTGCTGCTGCTGTGTGTAATATGGAGAGAGAGGCTGCTGCTGTGTGTAATAGGGAGAGGAGAGAGGCTGCTGCTGTGTGTAATATGGAGAGGAGAGAGGCTGCTGTGTAATAGGGAGAGGAGAGAGGCTGCTGCTGTGTGTAATATGGAGAGGAGAGAGGCTGCTGCTGTGTGTGATATGGAGAGGAGAGAGGCTGCTGCTGTGTGTGATATGGAGAGGAGAGAGGCTGTTGCTATGTGTAATATGGAGAGGAGAGAGGCTGCTGCTGTGTGTAATATGGAGAGGAGAGAGGCTACTGCTGTGTGTAATATGGAGAGGAGAGAGGCTGCTGCTGTGTGTAATATGGAGAGGAGAGAGGCTGCTGCTGTGTGTAATATAGAGAGAAGAGAGGCTGCTGTTGTGTGTAATATGGAGAGGAGAGAGGCTGCTGCTGTGTGTAATATGGAGAGGAGAGAGGCTGCTGCTGTGTGTAATTATGGAGAGAAGAGAGGCTGCTGCTGTGTGTAATATGGAGAGGAGAGAGGCTGCTGCTGTGTGTAATATGGAGAGGAGAGAGGCTGCTGCTGCTATGTGTAATATGGAGAGGAGAGAGGCTGCTGCTGTGTGTAATATGGAGAGGAGAGAGGCTGCTGTGTGTAATATGGAGAGGAGAGAGGCTGCTGCTGTGTGTAATATGGAGAGGAGAGAGGCTGCTGCTGTGTGTAATATGGAGAGGAGAGAGGCTGCTGCTGTGTGTAATATGGAGAGGAGAGAGGCTGCTGCTGCTATGTGTAATATGGAGAGGAGAGAGGCTGCTGCTGTGTGTAATATGGAGAGGAGAGAGGCTGCTGTGTGTAATATGGAGAGGAGAGAGGCTGCTGCTGTGTAATAGGGAGAGGAGAGAGGCTGCTGCTGTGTGTAATATGGAGAGGAGAGAGGCTGCTGCTGTGTGTAATATGGAGAGGAGAGAGGCTGCTGCTGTGTAATATGGAGAGGAGAGAGGCTGCTGCTGTGTGTAATATGGAGAGGAGAGAGGCTGCTGCTGTGTGTAATATGGAGAGGAGAGAGGCTACTGCTGTGTGTAATATGGAGAGGAGAGATGCTAATTCCCCTCATGGCAGTCACCATTCTATTTCTTGCTGAAATAACAGAATCCTGGCTCATTAAAACCACATCCACCTGTAGGATGGCTACTGTAGTGTATATGTAATCCAGGACTACACCTCCTATCATGTACAGGTGGGCTGGGGTTTGTAGTACTACAGCAGATAAAAGAGTGAAAAAAAATAGTTGATAACATAAGTAATTGGCAGATACTGAACCACCATGCTGCTCAAAAGACACTTGTAGTAATACAGAAATTTTCTGCCTGTGGGTGGAGCTATATTCAGAGGGGAGGGGGTGGAGCTATAGGCTTGCAGAGCTTTGATGTCACTGCTGACCCCTGTGACCTGGAATTTCTTTATGTAAACAAACACCAGTCCAAAAAGCAGCAACAGAGGAGGATGGAGGCCCAGGGCCACAGAGGCGAAAAAAGGTTAGAGAAAACCACTAAGGAAAAGGGACAGATTACTAATTATTCACATTTCCAATAAGAAAAAAATGTTGAACAACCTCTTTAAATTACCCTTCTGCCCCCCTTCCCTATTAACCCCCATCTCTACACCCCCCCTTTCCCAGAAGTATTAAAACACATACGTACTTGATCCCTGACAAAAGCTCCAGAGACCCGCGAACGGAGATTTAAATGGAGACAGACGCAGGAGTTAGGGGAGTGTAATAAATGTATTTGTGTCTGTTTTATTTCTTTTGTGCTGAGTGCCGGAGTTGTCCTTTAAGCTATCTCCATACATTTAGACCACACTGTATTTCAATCTTGTTTTTTCAATAATCTTGAATTTGTAGTGTTCAGCCTCTTATAATATTTTGATGTGTTATTTGGATGGCAAATGTTTTGAAACAACTGAATTACTTGCTTGCTAGATTTAATCAATTGTATTTTATACAAGCAAATTTTGTAGCCATTTATACAGTGTATTTCTGTTTTCTCATGAAAGGGTGAACCTGGAGAACCTGGGCTTCCTGGAATCGCAGTAAGCAGTCATACTGATTTGTTTCTGTTTAGTTCAGTTGATACAAGTAGGAGCATTTGGTTTGTCCTGTTCCAGCATAGTAAGTAATATAGTAGTAGTAATATAAAAATAATTATTAACGTATCCCCTCTCCTAAAGCCAGGAATGGATTTGAATTTTTAAAAAAAAAGAAATCTCAGTCTTTCCTTTTTTACCTGTTCTGTGTTTATAGTCAAAAATCTATCAGATAATCTGTCAGTGTAATAGGGCCCTTATATCAGAACTTGTTTATTGAATGATGACAAGCAGTATATATATCTTCAGGGTGTGCATTCTTCCACTGAGGCTTGTGTCATTCTTTCGTTGGCTGAGTTCCAAAAAGAGTTACTTGCATAAGCACTAGTGCTTACTTGTGTAAGCTTTAAAGGGGTTATCCACCTAAGAGCGAAAAAATGAAATGGTAGCTGTTCTTACTCACCAAGTCCCCCTGAGTATTTTGAGCCATTTCCTGTCAGATAACCCCCTGTGTAATAAAGAGAACGATTAGCCAAGGGGCCAGGCATCGGCTGATCGTTATCTTTAAAAAACTAATGACAGTGTCATCAGTAAAAACTGATGACAGAGTAAAGCAAATAATAAACATTATACTTACCTCTCAAAATAGCCCAATCAGCCAGTTAGTGACTGCAGGGAAGAAGGGAAAAGTGTAGAATCCTGGCAGGGGTCCCGAATCAGGATAGGGTACTGTAAGGGCACGGGGACCAGTAGGTATAGGTCCTTTATTATGTTCCCCCCACCCCGCCAGACTTCTTTAACCCCTAGGCGACCTAGGACGTACCGGTACATCCTGGAAGTCTGTCCCCAGACGACCCTGGACGTACCGGTACGTCCTGAGCTATGAAGCGCGCTCCGGAGCAGAGCGCGCTTCATAGCAGGTGGTGGCCGGCTGCAGTCAGCAGCCGGGACCTCACCGGTAATGACACGCTGCAGCGTGGCCGCAGCGTTTAAGTGTAAGTGACAGGGGGACCCCCGGAGGTCTCTCACCTGCCTCTGTGCAGTCCGATCGGCGCTCTTGTCACTGAGCCTGCGCAGGCAGGCTCAATGAGCAGATTGCCGATAACACTGATCAATGCTATGCCTGTGGCATAGCAATCATCAGTGTCTAAAATAAAAGTACTGTATGTACAAGTCCCCCAAAGGGACTTAAAATGTATTAAAAAAAAAGTTAAAAACACCAACACACTGCCCCAAAACCCCTCCCCCAATAAAAGTTTAAATCACCCCCCATTTCCCATTATATAAATAAAACATATAAAAATAAATAAATAAACATATAATATACCTTAGCGTGCGTAATTGTCCGATCTATTAAACTATAACAAGCGTCATTGCGAACGGTGAACGGTGTAAACGAAAAGAGGGGAAAAAAGTGCGCGGATTACCGATTTTGTTACATTATATATATAAAAAAAAATTAATAAAAAGTGATCAAAATGCCCGATCTTCACAAATATGGTATTATTAAAAACTAGAGCTCATGGCGTAAAAAATGACACCCCATACAGCCCCATAGGTAAAAAACTAAAACCGTTAAAAGCGTCACAATAGGCCCATTTTATTAATATTTAATTGCCAAAAAAAAGGATTTCATAAAAAAAAAATATATATATAACATTAGAGAATCTGTGTAAACCTGCATATGGTTGTGTTCGGACTGACCTATAGAATAATTGTATCATGTCGCTTTTACCGTATAGTGCATTACGTAGACACAGGAACCCCCCAAATGTTACCATATTGCATTCTTTTTTACGATTTCACCTATTTATTTCTTTATAAATAATATATTTGGGGTTCCATCATACATTTTATGGTAAAATGAAAGACGCCATTACACAGTATAACTATTCCTGTAACAAATAAGCCCTTACATGGCCTTGTAGATAGAAAACTGAAAGTGCTAGAGCTCTTAGAAGGGGAGGAGGGAAAAACAAAAGCGCAAAGATCAAAATTTGCGTGGTCCACTGGGTCATTTTGGGCCTGGTCCTCAAAGGGTTAAAGAGGTTGTCAGCGAAAAAAATTTCTTTCAAATCAACTGGTGTCAGAAAGTTATATAGATTTGTAATTTGCTTCTATTTAAAAATATCCAGTCTTCCCATACTTCCCATAAACTGTTGTATGTCCTGCAGGAAGTGTTGTTTATTTACATTCAGAAACAGTGCTCTCTGCTGACATCTATGGCCCGAGTCAGGGACTGTCCAGAGCAGCAGCAAATCCCCATGGAAAACCTCTCCTGCTCAGAACAGTTCCTGTCTCGGCCAGAGATGTCAGCAGAGAGCACTGTTTCTGAATGTAAATAAACAACACTTCCTGCAGGATATATAGTAGCTTATAAGTATGGGAAGATTTGAGATTTTTAAGTAGAAGTAAATTACAAATCTATATAACTTTTTGACACCACTTGATTTGAAAGGAAAAAAATTTTTGCTAGACAACCCAAAATTCATAAAAACGTGCTTTTGCTGCATACTTGTGACAGCTTTGCATGAAAAATTCTGATGCACGTGGAATCACCCTAATGGGCTATATTCTGCCTGAGTGCCTAGGGCAACAGGATCTAAATATGGCCCTGGCTAGGACAAGCAGTTGCCAAGGCTACTTACGGCAGATGATTTCTACAACGAAGAAGACATACATAGCATGAATGCTTTATAAAGAACCAGTTAGAAGTTACATGGTAAAAAGTAAAAGCGCTTTGTAATAGCGTAGGCTAAGTTAAAGGCTTACTCATCTGTTCTGAGAACGAGTACAAAAAAATCCCTTCTAATTCTAGTACTGTATAACAAGGGAATTACAACTATGATTTTTCCATTATTTCGAAGATATGTTTTTTTTTACGTCAATGCTTATGTTATTTCAATCTGTAATTGCCTTTCTGTAACGCTTTTAGCTGCTTTTATTGTCCTGTACTTTGCTTCTTTAAATCTCAGTGGAGATACTCATTCAAAATGCATTACAATAGCACCCTCATTCTACAAATGGCTGGAGCTATTTATGATTACCTGCATGGAACACACATTTTTTAATACATGAGGAAAGAAGAGAACATAACAGAAGACATGTTGTTATAAATTTACTTCATAAAGTATAACTTTTATTATTCTTAGTTCCATCACATGATACTCAAAGAAGGCTAAACTATTTACCACTACGCTAGTGCAGACTACAAAAGGCAAAAGAGGGACAAACTGACCCCCTGGAAATAGTGGCAGGCATGTGTAAGGGCCTTATTACACGTGACGATTATCGTGTGAAAAATCATTATATCATTGGAATTTAAACGATAATCGTCCCGTGTAATTGCAGGCAAAGATTGAAAAAATCTTTGTATGTCGTTGATCGTTGATTTAGATCTGAACCTAAAATTAATGCTAATCGTTACTGTAATTCCACATTCATTCGCTCAAGTTCTGCATTTTTTCACTAATCGTTTAGTGTTATTGCACATTGTCCATTGTTTTGCTGGGATCAAAAGGACTAAACGATCATAGTAACAATAGTAGTAACGATCGTAACTAACGACTATTATTCTGTGTAATATGGTGAATGATTTCAAGTTAACAATAAACCATCTCGTTTGCGATCGTTTATCGTTAGTCGTTAATAGTTAAAAATCGTTCTGTGTAATAGAACCCTAAAGGAAAGACATGTAAAAAAAAGGAGCAGGCTCATCCGTATACTCACCCATGACCATCGATTTTCCGCAGCGTAGCATTTTTTTGATGTTCCAACGCCATTCCGATCCTACTGGCACCTACGTCACATCCTTTCTGACCGCTTCAATTTCCCAGGGCTTTTGAACACCAGAAATCAGTGTCCTTAATACATTTCTATGAAAGCACTCTCATAGAGATTCAGTCTTTCCTTTATGACCTGTTCTCTGTTTATAGTCTGTTCCTGGCTTTGGCTTCAATAATCTGCCATCTCTCTGTGTAAACACAACCTAACAATGTCAGCAGTTTGGAACATGAATTCCAGCTGACAGAGACATTCTACCCCCTAAGCTCTGCCCTCCTTGTTCCTCAGTATGTCCCCCAATGCATATGAGTGGTGATTATATAATTTCTGCCTTGTCTAAGGGATAAAGAGAGCAGCAATGTAAATAGTTATAATCCCTCCAGCTTTCACTGTCTCTGATATTTGCTGTGTGCAGATTCTTTAGTGTAGCCCATGAGATGCAGCCTGACACTACTTTCCTGCATATAAGAGCTGACAAGAAAGACAGGCTGAGGCTGCCATTCAAACACTGGGCGTCTGCAATGTGAGGCCAGGAACTGAAGCTCCATGTTGCCGAAGTATTAATTGCTGGCTTTAGATAGCACTGAGGACAAGTGCATTGATGAGACCCCATTCCCTCTACCTCTGAAAATCCAGAGGCATCATGGGAAATGTAATATTCAGTAGGGGAGCCGCATCAGATAACACATAGCACATAGAACACATAAATGGTACATCAACAAACAAAG
Organism: Dendropsophus ebraccatus; assembly: GCF_027789765.1. Classification (NCBI taxonomy): domain Eukaryota; kingdom Metazoa; phylum Chordata; class Amphibia; order Anura; family Hylidae; genus Dendropsophus; species Dendropsophus ebraccatus. The sequence continues at coordinate 134,578,957 of NC_091454.1, forward strand.
CATACACATTATTCTCTGTTTGCTTGCTTTCCCGACAGCAAAGAGTCTGCCAGAACTTGTCTACGTCAATATGCTATAAAATATGTTGGAGTACAGTTGATTTTATTCTTTCAAAACATATCATACATTCTCTGAAGACTTACAATTATTAATCAGAAGTTGCAGTACTTCTGAACAAGAAAGATCAGAGGGTTATTTTGAAGTATTGAAGAAATGACAGTATTGATCTTTAGTGACATCAGATATAAGTCTTTTCACTCCCGGACTTTTCATAATGTAATTTTATATAATTTTTTGCTCACGATGGCTATAATCAAATTTTATATACCCCGTTTTAGGTACATTTTGGCTGACATGGGGTTAACTGTGTCTTATTCCATTTGTTGATTTCTAGGCCCAGTGGGAGGTAAATTCTTGATTTTCTGAATGCTTGTAAATTTGAGCCGTTTCTTACCTTAGATATTTTTGTAAATAATGCAGCAATTTAGTTAGAAAGTGCTCGCAAAGTGGTAATGGATTATCAATATGGAAATCTTCTTTCTTCCCTTTTCTATAATCACATATTCATTGTCCTCTGAGAATCCATTTACAACAGCTGAAAGAAGTGCCTCTTATTCATCATCTTACAGAAACATGAACCACCTCCCCCATATTTATGTAATAGGTGTCTTGTCATAATATGCTAAGTTACCTCCATTACACATTGTACGTCCATCCAGAAGAAAAAGTTAACTTTCTCAACTGCATTTTGTTGTTTGATATAAAAAACCATTATGGCATTGCTAATGTGTAAATACATAGCTAATATGTGTTGAGAAATAGATAAGTCATTTTAAAGCTTGCAATTGAGGCTTGGAAAAGCTAGAACAAACAGGAATATTCTTAACTGAATGCATTAAGAAAAGATGGAAAGACAATTTCAATTGAGTAATGATGCTGGTACAATGGTAGAACAGCTGCCCCTTTTGGCTCATAAAGTCCTCTGCACAAAGGAAAACAGGCACTGTGTTTGATCTGATGAAGACACTAGCTCTGTGCCAAAATGCGTAGACTTGGAAGTCTGTCATAAGCATCTCCCTTATCCTGATATCTTCTGGTTTATGGGATATCCATACATCTTGCTTCAGCTTTTCTTCTAGTTCTATTTTTAAATTATCTTTATTAGGTATATAACAATAAACACACTAGCTCAATAAGAAATTACAAAGGTTCATTCACCAGGTACTTTTCTCTTGTGTGCACTATGCTTATTTCTGAAAGGAATGCTGAAACAACAAAAGAAAAGCTAAATGTAACGATATAGTATCTTAAAAAAAAAATTGAACTTGTTACCTGTATACTAAATACACCTGTCCACACATTTATGTCAATCACTCTCCAACCTTTCCACCATGGCCAAGAACAAAGAGCTGTCTAAGGACATCAGGGGAAAAACTGTGGACCTGCATAAGGCTGGGATGGGCTACAGGACAATAGGCAAGCAGCTTGGTAAAAAGGCAGCAAGTGTTGGAGCCATTATGACAAAATGAAAGAAATACAAAATGACTGTCAATCTTCCTCAGTCTTGGGCTCCATGTAAGATTTCACCTTGTAGGGTAAAGATGATTCTAAAAAAGGAATCAGCCAGTCAATTACCTAAAGAGAGCTCAGACCACACTCTCAAAGATTACCCTTAGTAACACACTACGTTGTCATTGACTAAAATCCTGCATGGTATGCAAGGTCCTGCTGCTCATGCTAGCACATGCCCAGGCCTGTTCGAAGTTGACCAATGATCAACTGGATGATCCTGATGAGGCATTGGAGAAGGTCATGTGGTCAGATGAGACCAAAATAAAACTTTTTGGTATCAACTCCACTTGCCATGTTTGGAGGGAGAAGAAGAATGAGTACAACCTCAGAGCATAGTTCTAACTGTGCAGCATGGGGTGGAAGCATCATACTTTGGGGATGCCTTTCTGCAAAGGGGACCAGACTTCTGCATCATATTGAAGGGAGGATGGATGGAGCCATGTATCTCAAGATTTTGACCAACAACCTCCTTCCCTCAGTAAGAGCATTAAAGATGGGTCACTGGGTCTTCCAGTATGACAATCACCTGAAACACTTAGCCAGGGCAAATACGAATTAGCTCTATAAGAAGCATTTCAAAGTCCTGGAGTCTCCTAGCCAATCTCCAGACCTGAACCCAATACAAAATCTTTGGAGGGATCTGATGTTGCCCAGCGACAGCCCCAAAACATGAAAGATCTGGAGAAGATCTGTATAAAGGAGTGGGACAAAATCCCACTACACTTTGTGCAAACCTGATCATGGACTACAGGAAACGCCTGACCACTGTAATTGCAAACAGAGGTTTCTGTAGGTGGGGAAACTTGCAAAATGTGCAGTGTATCAAATACTTATTTTCCACCCTGCATCTATATACTGGTGTATATGTGTATATATATAATTATTCCACAAACTAGGCTGGTGAAAAGTCAAGATTAAACATAACACATCTGTGCATATAAAGAAAATGTTTTTTGTTTTGTTTTTAAACTGCCTACCTATAGAGAACATACAGTACCACAATCTACAACAATGTGCTCTGGCTTCTGGCAAGCAACCTGATTGGCTGAGCAACCTGGCACTTCAGAGGTCGGCTATGCAGTACTGGTCAGGTATGTATGAACTTTTATTATTTTATGTGGTCAGGTATGTATGAGCTTTTATTATTTTACATTAGGCAGGGGCTGCACGGACATCGCTAATAATATCCTTGCATATCCTTGCAGGTCAAGCCATGTAATAGGATCAGTAAACGAGCACTGGTCTAGCAGATTAGCACTTGATAACATTATTGATGGGGCCATATGGAGAGATGGGGATTTTCTACTGCTGTGGACTGTTCCTGTCACGGACAGAGGTGGCAGCAGAAGGCACTGTGTCAGACTGGAAAGAATACATCACTTCCTGTAGGACATACAACAGAAGACTTGAGTTTTTTAAAAGAAGTAAATTACAAATCTCTGGCACTTTTTGACACCAGCTGATTTGAAATCTGCAAGGGGGGGACATGCCTGTCTACAAGGGGCATATGTCTGCATTGGGGGCATACCTGGCAACAAGGGTAATATCTGGCTGCAGGGGGCATATGCCCACTGCAGGAAGATACCAGGCTGCAGGCGACATATCTGACTACAGTGGACATACCTGGCTATTGGCTATAAGGGTCATATCTGGCTGCAGTGGGCATAACTTACTACAGTGACATACCTGGCTACAGGGTCCATTGTATCCGACTACAGGAGGCATTCTTGGCTGCATGGGACATTTCTGTCTAAAGAGGGCATATCTGACTACAAGAAGCGTTGCCTGGTTACAAAGGGCATTATTACTGTGCAGGGGGCACTATTTAAGTCTACAGAGGATACTATATCTGGCTACAGGTGGCATTATAACTGACTACACAGGGCATTGTTACTGAGAAAATAGGCATTATTATTTGATATTACTTTATCGTTATTACTTGGACTAATGCTGCGTTTACACGGAACGATAATTCGCTTGATCGTACGATTAACAATGTCGGAGTAACTTTTTTTTTTCATAACGATCAGCGTTTAGACGGTACGATATATCGTATGGAAATTCGTTAAATCGTCAAACGACTGTTCACACGGAACGATCTGCGAATTTTTTACGAACGATCAATGACGATTTGAGAATTTGTTGAAAGCTCAAAATTCGCTCGTCGTTTGATCGTTCGCTGCGTTTACACGTATGATTACGTGTATTTGAACGATAATCGTTCTGCGTAAACGCAGCCTTACAGGGCAGTCACATTTTTATGAGGGGCATTTGATCTGCAAATAATCTGCTAACAGAGACTTTAGCCTGAGTCTACGACTGCAGTCTGATCTTGGCCTCATTTTGTCAGATTGCAACCTTAGGGCTACTCGACTGGAACATCTCATCATATGGGGGTACTTGGCTTGAAAAGGTTGGCAATTTTAATTTGGATTTTTTTTTTGTCTTTTACTCCTCACCTTTTCAAAAATATATTTTTTCATTTTGCATCTACAGAGCCATGTAATGGTTTGTTTCTTGTGCTACCAAGTGTACTTTTAGATATTGTGAATCTGAGGTGAAATGGGGAAAAAAGCTTTTGTACATCGTTCCTCATGTGGTCAAACTTACATGTTATTTTGAATCTAATTAATTAACAATGAAAACTTTTCATTTTTTAACCTAAAATTTTTTTTTTTGTAAGAACATTATGGTGTGTTTACACAAGCAGATTTATCTGACGGATTTTTGAAGCCAAAGCCAGGAACAGACTATAAACAGGGAACAGGTCATAAAGGAAAGACTAAGATTTCTCCTCTTTTCAAATCTATTCCTGGCTTTGGCTTCCAGAATTTGTCAGATAAATCTGCCTGTGTAAACGCACCATTAGCCTTATATTGGGGGACCAAAATAACATAATTTTGGCATTTGGTAGTTTTTACATATATGCTGTTTACTGTACGGTATCAATAATGTTATATTTTAAAGCATCTCTGTACCCACAATCTGACCCCCCCAAACTGCTTGAACCTTCAGATAGCTGCTTTCAATCCAAGATTTGTCCTGGGGTCCGTTTGGCAGGTGATGCAGTTATTGTCCTAAAAAACAACTTTTAAGCTGGCAACCCGTGCCCAATGGGCATGGCCTAGATTGTGTATGCATTAGGCTGGCACAACCTCTCTGTCCCTCCTTCCCACCTACCTCATTATTAGGAATGCTTCAGGCAGATTGCCTCCTACTCATGAGCTGTGTGAATACTGAACATGGGCTGGATCGTTAAGGCACCTGTGCAATGTGCAGACAGGAGAAAATCTTTCAGTGGCATTCCTAATGATGAAGAGGGCGGGGAGGAGGGGTGGTGCAAAGTTAGGGCACAGATACTAGAAAAAAAATTTTTTTGGTACGTTAACTTTAAAAAAAAAAAAAATAATTATATATATATTATTTTATTTATATTTTTAAAAAAATCAACTTTTTTTTAACACTTTCTTTAGTCCCCATAGGGGACTTTTATGAGCAACTGTTTCATTGCTCATAGGGATCAATGTAAGGCTAGGTTCACACCGATCACTTTTTGCTTTTGCAGTCCATTGAACGTATGCGCGTTATGAAAAAAAATGGATTAAAAGTTGGATGCAAAAATGGATGCAATTGTGTGCAGTCCGTTTGGATCCGTTTTTCCACTGACTTTCATTAAAAAAATAGATCAAAACGGATGCTTTTTTTTCTTTTTTGAGCTTACACTAAAGGCTCTATTACATGAAGCGATTATCAGCCATATTTGTCCAATACCGACCGTTATGGCGGATAATCGCTATGTGTAATAGAAGACAACAATCAGCCGAATGTCGGTTGATTGTTGTCTTTTAACAGTATGAAACGCCAACGATCAGTCTGTTAACGAACTGTAGCAATTCTCTATCAGAGTGCCAATCTGATAAATCTTAAGCGATTTTGTACCCACAATCTGCCCCCCCCCCTTCCCCAACCGCTTGTACCTTTAGATAGCTGCTTTTAATCCTAGATCTGTCCTGCGGTTTGTTCGGCAGGTGATGCAGTTATTGTCCTAAAAAACAACTTTTAAACTTGCAGCCCCGTGTCAAATTGGCGTGGCCTAGAATGTCTATGCACTAGGCTTGCACCGCCTCAGCTATCTGACAGTACAAGCAGTTTTGGGGGGGCAGATTGTGGGTACAGAGTTGCTTTAAATTGATCTATCAGATTGGCACTCTGATAGAGAATTGCTACAGCTTGCCTAAGCAAGAGAGTAGTCTCCGCAGGAACAGAGCCTTAGTGGATGCCTGACACTGCCATGTCAATCCTTATTGTGGGGAGCTGATTCGTCCCACTGATGTCCCAAGGACGCGCATTTAGGCCATGTTCACACAACAAATATTTTTGTAAAATTGCGGCCATTGTTGCTGATTGCAACAACGGCCGTGAATAATACGAAAATAAACGTTACCTTGGCGTCTATGGAATCCCGTCCGGAGCGTATACACATAGGGGGACATTTCTGAAGTCAGGCGTTTTTTTATGCCGGGCTTACAAATGTCCCCTCAGCTCCGGAGCTCAGGGGATTTATGTAGAGGCACATTGCCTCTACATAAATCCCGATTGCACGGAGGCCGTTGGTGCTAACATTTCAAGCTGGCATAGGTTTCCTTATCATTTTTCATAGCTTAAAATGATAAATGAAGCGGACCCAAAGTCCGCGTCCCCCATTCCGCCCCTCCACACCTCCTCCCCGCCTCACTGGCGAAGGTGGCATAAAATGGCCAGATGCAAATATTTTATTTGCAAAACAGCCATTTGCGAATAGATTAACTGGCCATCTGGCCATTTTACACCAAAAAATACAACTTTTTAGTTTGATATGCTTTGCCCCAAGTATACGCTCCGGCCGGGATCTCTAGCAGCGCTGTAGAAAACTGACATGTCCCTGTCAGTGCACACAGTGGAGCAAGTGGCTTCGGCCGCACGCTCCATTGTGTGCAGTGGGGAGCTTCGATGCGGGCGTGCACAGATGCGCCCACATCAGAACTTAGCGGCTCTAAAGATCATCCGGCCAGTACTGTAGTACCGTCCGGGATGATCTTGAATGAGACTGGCCATTCCGTGACCCGTGGTCACGGAACAGCCGGTCTCATACCAAATGTAAACATAGCCTTAATGTGTTCAAATGCAGCTCTTAGTTTTGCCAGTGGCATTTAAATGGCTAATAGCCCCCACAAAGTGTGGGCTTTCTGCGTTGGAGAGCCAAGCATGCTCCATATACATATTGGTACATGGTGAGCTAAGGGGTTAAACTACATTTATGCTAACTTTTAAGGATACCTTTTTATGTAGACTTAAACTGTCAAAAATGAGTTCCTGAAAGCATAGGGAGACATATTTTCAGTACAAATATAAAATCGTTAATATTAGTAAATTTATATATTTTAAGATCTACATAGATTTATCAAAGTTTGTAAAATAGAAACTGGTATAAACTGTCCACACCAACGAATAACAGATCAGCTTTCTGCTCCGTTAAAATGAAAACTGATCTGTGATATGTTTTTGTGTATTGAAGTGGATTATCTATTATCTAACTTTACATTAAAGGGCTTGTCTGGCAACTTTTCAGATTTTACTGCTGTGTAAACAATAAAGAGCCTATACTTACCTGTCTGCGCTCCCCTGGTTCCCTCCTGATGGTGTCTTTTGTGTCCCCCACTGACTACAGAGCCTCCACTTCCAAGAAGAACTCGACTCGGGAGTGACAGCCTTCTCAGCCAATCACTGACTGAAACAGGACAGTGCCGCAGCCAGTGATTGGCTGACCGGGCTGTCACTCCCAAGACAGGTTTTTCTTGGAAATGGAGACACTGCAGTCAGCAAGGAAAACCAGTGACACCAGAGGAAGACACCGGGAGAGCATGGAGAGATAAGCGTAGACGCTATTGTTTTCTACAAAACTGTAGCAAGATATTAAAAGTTGTTAACACTGGCAACTATTATTATCAGTTTAAAATAAAAACACAGCTGTGAACTGCACCAAGACTTTAACTACCACTCTGTTTTGAAGAATTACATTAAAATCAATAATTCACATGCCATGTTGCTATTAACCTTTTTTCCACTTTCAGGGCACAGCGGGTCTTGATGGGATGAACGGGCTTAAAGGATCCAAGGGGGACAGAGGTCTACAGGGACAGAAAGGAGAACCGGTAAAACTGACCACACATTTTAAGCACCATATTTAAAATGTATAGACTAGAGATGAGCGAACTGGGTTCAGGTTCGAGTCCATCCGAACCCGAACGTTCGGTATTTGATTAGCTGGGGCTGCTGAACTTTGATAAAGCTCTAAGGTTGTCTGGAAAACATGGATACAGCCAATGACTATATCCATGATTTCCACATAGCCTTATTGCTTTATCCAAGTTCAGCAGCCACCACTAATCAAATGCCGAACGATGGGGTTCAGATGGACTCGAGCATGCTGGAGGTTCGCTCATGTCTATTAGACATACATTTATACTTATATGGCACAAACCCATTTGCAGGAAACCAGCAGCTGGAGTCATTGCTAAAAATACATTTTCTTTTTTAATTCAGCTAGCATTTTTTTGAAATGCCAGTAGCTGACTTCTGATGTACTTAAATACAGTTTTTATGGTATCAGCCAAATTGCTCATTAAATGTTTTGATGGTGCATTCTGGTTAGCAGTAGAAATGGATGTTAATACTTTATTAGAACCTACATATATGAGGGTCAGAAGGTGACTATGTTCTTTTATATGTATTGTTGTTGATTTATAGACCATAATGGGTTAATATCTAATTTACACAAATGTATGGGTTAATTTAGAAAAGACATTACATGAATATCCAGAGAGTTTTAACTTAAGGATTTTTGGTTCACTTCTCCGGCTAATTATCTCTCTAGATGTTTCTTTTCCAGATCTGATATATTCTGTCAGGCATCTTGTTCGCTTATTACACATCCTCTTTGCTTTACAGTAAACATTTTTGCGGATTTCAAATAAGTAATGTTGGATTGTTTGTTCAGAAAATGTCAATTTTAGTTTGATTTTATCTTTAGAGTTTTAATCTTTGAAATGGGACAAAATCAGTATGTGATAATTATTTTGCTAAGCAGACTGTTCACACTATATTGATGTTTAGGCAATATTCACATGCTGTATGAACAACGGCCATTGTTCTGAGTGTCAACGGCCATTGTTTAGCGTTTTGGCTGACATTGCAATATCAGTTGCAGGAACATTATTTTAGCAATGAGAGACAGGACATTCTACTTTGTCTCCAGTCTCCTATCCCCATAGTAGTGGTTATGCCCTATGCACAGTATCCATAAGATAGGGCAAAACAGAGATTGTGGGCAGTTGAGCTGATAGTACCCTGAGGACCCTAAGGACCATGATGACCCTGAAACCCTGGCTAAAAGGACCAGCTGGCCACACATGTAATCACAGCTGTGATTGACTGCCAATCATGCCTTCTGACCGTCATTACAGGCTGAGCAGAAAAATTTTCAAAATAAAATATTACTTTTATTGTAAAATGTAAATAACAAATAGGATGCAAAATAACCAAACTTGACCCTAGGGCCTAAAAACCCAAACTGACCTGAGTCCTAATGCCCACTTCTACCAAATGGGAGGGGTGGTAGCCTGGGGTCTAGAGAAGACTGACCCTGTTATGATATTCACTCTAGCTAATCCTAGGCAGAGTTTTTGCCCTCATAAGGATGGCCAATTATGTAAATCCCTGTTAATTTCTAATTTGGTCCAAAATGATCTGATGGATGTCTATGGCGGCTTCCATATTATGGGTCACTACCAGCACCCAGTGTTCCCCTGTCTATGAAAGTCACACTGTCCCCTGAGGAGACCACTCAGAGGGTTGGAAAGCATAGGGATGGCTTAGTATTACCTTTATCCCTTTATTGGCTTTTATATGCTTATCTGAAGATTAATGCTGGGTTTACACGGAGCGATAATTCGCCCGATCATAGGATTAAAGACTTCGAAGTAACGATTTTTCTTTTATAACTATCAGCGTTTAGACGGAACGATATATCGTACGGAAAATTTGTTTTGCGATCGTTTTGAGATCGCTTAAGCCTATCTTGCACATAGGTAAAATAGGTGAATGATCTGTGATTTTTTTGCGAACGACGATTCAAGAACATGTTCAAAGATCAAAATGAACGATTTCTCGCTTGTCGTTCGATCGTTTGTTGCGTTTACACGTACGATTATCGTTCTAATTCGATCGTTATCGTGCAAATTCGTTCTGTGTAAACGCAGCATTAGATTGACCTGTATGACTATATTATTAGTTTTTTTCTGCATCATTGGGGCATCTCTGGGTTGTCAATATACTGTAGGAGGCCAATTGACCATAGTGAGTTGTGGATTGCAGAGTATGTGACTATCCCAGCTCCATATCAAGCACCCACTTATAATGACTACTAGGATATCGGCTAAGCTATATACTATATGAAATTTATATACCTATCCTGGCACCTCCTGCCATTTTATACATTTGTGCATGTCTGAGCAAGATTGTTGGAATCATCCTGATACATATTACCACCCACACCATGCATTATGCAGATAACGCCCTAACCCAGTTTTTACTAGGCACATAACAAAAAAAAAAACATAGAAGATTGTCGGCAGAAAAAGACCCCTGGGTCCATCTTATCTGCCCTTTTAGTATTTCCCTTCTTATTATCTTAGGATAGATATATGTTTATCCCAGGCAGGTTTACATTCTGTTATTGTAGATTTACCAACCACATCTACTAGAAGTTTGTTCTAAGCTTCAACTACTTTTTCAGTAAAATAATATTTTCTCACTTTGCTTCCGATCCTACCCGCAACTAATCTCTGTCTGTGTCCACCCAGTGGTGGTGCCCTATTGGAAATTAGGGAGTAATAGGCAGGGGTAGGATTCTGTGTGGGGCCGCCTTATAAAGGCGACAACGCTGCCTAGGATTAGGTAGATTCAATATCATACAGAGCCAGTATTCCCTAGGCCCCAGTCTACCATCCCTACTATTTGGTAGAGCAGGACATTGGGACTTAAGTCAGTTTTGTAACGCCTGGACTAGTGGATCCACTGGACCGTCACCAGCGATGGCACTAACCTCCCCAGGGAGCGGAGTCTAAGGGGCCGCTGGTTTTCACCAGAGCCCGCCGCAAGGCGGGATGGACTTGCTGCGGCAGGCGACCCCCAGGTCGCTACCCCTGGCTTGGTTGCTGGTGACGGCAGGCGAGGCGTGGCAGGAGCAGTAGGCAGGAGAAGGTGCTGCAGAGGCCAGTGGACGTAACCGCAGGTGACAGGCTAAACACAGGAGCAATGGTGATGCAGGGGACCAGGAACCAGGAACAAGGACTAGGGACAAGGTGGCGGATAGGAATCAGGAACAGGGACTAGGAACCAGGTAACGGACGGGAATCAGGAACAACAGGGAGCTGGGCCAAACGCTATGGGAAGCATGTAGAGGCTCCAACACCTGTAGTGGGGCAGGGCTGGAATAAATAGGGAGTGATTGGTGCAACTGGCCAATTAGGTGCGGACTGGCCCTTTAAACCTGAGACAGCCGGCGCGCGCGCGCCCTAGGAGGCGGGGACGCGCGCGCCGGCCGGCACAGACGGAGGCAGGAGCGGGACCAGGTAAGGCGCCCCCCGGGGCCGAACATGTAGCAGCGCCGGGTCCCTGCACCGGGACCCCGGCAGCTGCATGAGATGGAGGGAGGTCGCGGCGGCGGCCCGGAGCACGGGACGCCGCCGCGGCCGTGACAAGTTTTTTTTTTTTTAGGCCATAGGGCCAAGTTAGGTAATTATGCATTCTATTTATTATTTTTATTTTAATGGTAACAATAAAAGTTATATTTTAGTTTGCTAATTATTCTGTGAACTGTCCCTAATTGATACCATTTGGAATGTTTTTTTTTTAATGCTCATAAGCTGGTGTGAACTTATGCTCATTTTAACTGGCTGGTTCTCTTTAGGGTAGCTTCCCATGTACCGGATCCGCAGCGGATTTCACGCTGCAAGTTTGCAGCGAAATCCACTGCGGATCCTGTACTGTGAAGGTGAATGGGTCACATACACGCAATGCATCCGCTGCGTGTATAGGACTCAGCCCCTTAAACCCCGCCGCCCATCCGCAGTCCCGGCCCCGAGCATTACCTGCTCGGCGCCGCGGCTGTGTGTGACGCTCCCGGCTCCCCTCGCTCTCCATCGGCCATTTGGGGAGTGAGGGGAGCCGGGCGCCGAGCAGGTAATGTATGCTCGGGGCTGGGGCTGCAGGCGGCTGGCCCTACCCTTACTCAGGATGAAGTACGGTTTGCTTAAACTTCTTTGATGCTCAATATTTTGCCATGGTTCCTAGGCATTTGTAGTTATACCATTGTGAATGGTGAGAGTTTTTAGTACACTGACATCTTTGTGTGAAGCATTTTTATTTAGTATTTATTAGCAAGTTCAATAACTTAACATATCAGCAAATGTACACACTATGTATATGCTGTACTAATATGTATTACCTGGGTAGAAACCAACTTAATAAAAATAATGTATATGTATATGTTCTATCTTTTTCTTTTTTATACAGGGTGAAAAGGGTGATTCTGGATTACCAGGAGACATTGGGAAAAAAGGCGACAAGGTATCTTCTGTGACAGTAATAAAAATTCACTATTGCTTTGTCTATGCTTCCACAGAACACATAAGATATGAGAAACAGCAATAGCATGGTTATTTACTTTATTTAGTATTTACCAACAACATACAGATAGGAGAACCCCTCAAGCGGTAGGAGAGATACTGTGCAGTATCCCATTTTTTTCTCACAAAAAGGGGGGTTGAAAGTAGGCTATAAAATAAATGCATAATTCGGAAATACATTTATGCATATTTAGGCTTTGTTCCCACTAAGGGAAACAAGGGAAAGAACAGAAGTGTCAGAGTCAGTAGCAGTAGTGTAGCTACAGTGGTCTCAGATGCGACCTGGCCCGCCAGCCAGGGGAGCCTCGTGGGGCTGTTCCTGTCTCCTTATCTGTAACTCTTTATTTATTACCCAAGAAGATGTAGGAGACCGCACTTCCAAAAAGAATATCCACTTTATTCACACCAATGCAACGTTTCGGCTCTATGTGTGTAGCCTTTCTCAAGCCTTTCTTTATTTATTACAGCAGGTCAGGTTTAACCCTTCTACTGCTCTTCTGCAGAAGAAGTATCTGGAGGAAAGCAGTCAAAGGGTTAAACCTGACTTGTAATAAGAGCCATAGATAAGTAGACAGGAGCAGCCAGGGAAGAGAGAGAAGTGTACATTATGTGTCCCTAATAGAGATGAGCAAACCTCGAGCATGCTCGAGTCCATCCGAACCCGAACTTTCGGCATTTGATTAGCGGTGGCTGCTGAAGTTGGATAAAGCCCTAAGGCTATGTGGAAAACATGGATATAGTCATTGGCTGTATCCATGTTTTCCAGACAACCTTAGAGCTTTATCCAACTTTAGCAGCCCCCGCTAATCAAATACCAAAAGTTCGGATTCGGATGGGCTTGAACCCGAACCCGGTTCGCTCATCTCTAGTCCCTAATACACAATACACATGAGAGAGCAGCACATCCACATCATAGCTGTACATTAAGTATACCTTTTGTAACTTTTGACATGTCTCTATGACAAAGTCTCTATGATGTGCCTATGACATGTCAAATGTTTTTTTTTAATAATGACAGGTACACTTTCAGCATCCCATCACCAAAGAGATGCTGACTTATAGTGTGGTATAGTGTAGCAGGCCCCATTCACTTCACTTGGCATACTGTAGTCAGGCAGAGATTGTTTGGCACACTCTCCATTGATATATACTAATTTAATATGTGGGGCACAGCAGGAGACATTATTTCTATATAAGTGGGTACAGCAGGAGACATTATTACTATATGGGGGCACAACAGGAGACAATATTACTATATGGTGGTACAGCAGGGGGCATTTTTACTATATGGGGGAACAGCAGGGGACATTATTAGTATATGGGGCACATGAGGGGGATTTTTACTATATGGAGAGCACAGCAGGGGCATTATTACTATATGTGGGGGCACAGCAGGAGACATTATTACTAAATGGATGGCACAGCAGGGGACATTATTACTATATGGAGGGCACAGCAGGGGACATTATTACTATATAAGGGGGTACAGTAGGAGACATTATTGCTATATGGATGGGCACAGCAGGATGCATTATTACTACATAGATGGCACAGTAGGGGACATTATTACTATATGTGGGGGCACAGCAGGAGACATTACTATATAGGGGCACAGAAGGGGCATTATTACTATATGGGGCACAGCAGGGGACATTATTACTATATGTGGGGGCACAGCAGGAGACATTATTGCTATATGTAGGGGCACTGCAGGAGACATTATTACTGTATGTAGGGGCACAGCAGGAGACATTATTACTATATGGATCGCACAGCAGAGGACATTATTACTATATGTGGGGGCACAACAGGAGACATTATTACTATATAGGGGCACAACAGGGGACATTATTAGTATATGGGGCACATCAGGGGGATTATTATTATATGGAGGGCACAGGAGGGGGCATTATTACTATATTGAGGGCACAGCAGGGGGCATTATCACTATATGGAGGGCACAGCAGGGGGCATTATTACTATATGGAGGGCACAGCAGGGGGCATTATTACTATATGGGGGTACAGCCGGGCAGGGGGCATTACTACTATATGGGAGCACAGCAGGGATCCTTTATATAGGGGGAACTAACATAACTACTCACTTTACTGCACATAACACAAAACGCCTCAGATCAAAAAAGACGTCACCTGTGAGTCACTAAATGATGTTTTTTTGATTTTGTAGAACATTGGAAAGGGGTGCCCTGGGGAGGACGAACGTTTTATGATGCCATGCCATGATGCCAAACTGGGATCATTAGTAAAAATTTGAATCTGGGGACAGAAACAGCATAGACAAGTGGGAAATGTGTCAAAAAATGAATGAGGGATCAGTGAGTGCACCTAAATGCTTTTTGTGCCTTTTATTTTTTATGGTATTGCTGAAGTTTGCCTTTAAATCTAAGAGCCTTATTACATGGCCCGATATTAAGGAACAAGCAAGCACCGACCTGTCAGGTCAGTGTGCTCTCTTGCTCCTCACTCCCCGCACAGACATCGAACGGGGGGGAGGGGTTAAGGGAAGCTGCCATAGAAGATAGCAGTGGTCTGCCAGCAGACCGTCACTATAATTGTCCTTTCACTAAAACAAGTTTTAAGACGATTGGCTGATAATCATTTGGTGTAATAGGAGTAGACATCCTTCCTGAGAAAGGTGGTCCAAGAGTCTGTCTGATTGCCAGATAGGTTCAGAAATGAAAGATGATTTTTGGACTTCCTTTCAATCTAAGGTGGAACTTAACAGATTGTTTCAAAACCCTAACTATCCAGCTATGTATTGTTAACATAGTACTTTTTGGATGGTGTATTAACAACTGTCCCAACATATATTTTCCAACAGTTTAACTGATAAATTTATTTGTGTATATTTAAACTATTCATCAAACACATGAAATCATATGCTTACCTTTGCACAAGCTGTTCATTCGTGTACCTAGTTCATCTCATACTAACGCTGCTGAATGTATTTGACCTAACAAAGTTGTATTTCAATTAATCACGAGTGAGTAATGCTGATGTGCCTAATGATCCTATGCAGAATAACTGTGAATGTTTTTGTAGAAATGTCAGTAGAGTAAGTGATGTATTTTTTTTATGAATAAAAGCACGTAGTGTTTCTAACATGAAAAAGCTGTTTATGTATGTGAGGTGTAATAAAAATGTCACAGGATGTTAATATTCTTCTATTCTGGGCTGTTTTTGTATTTTTTTCTCTGTAATTTGCTAGGGTTAGCTAGTGGCATGCAGTTGTGGCAATTCTGTGGGCATTATAGGTATAGAACTAATCTACACAAAATAATGAAGTATAAACAAGGGAATCTGAGGACACAGAGAGAATTCTTGTTCACAGATCCTAGGCAGTTCCTTTTCATTCTGGCATTGCCAAATATTTATGTTGCCTTCAAGCTTATTTTACCATACTGTTGGGAGCTAAGTATGTGGTTTTAGAAGCTGATCCCACTCCTTACATGCCAGGTGCTGGCTATATATAGCTGCTAACATCCAACCTGCCATCACATCTAGACAGTTAGACAATGGAGGGAGGTCTCCTCTGTCTTTCAATAGACCCCCTCAGGATGCGATTGCAGGGTACTAAGTAATTGTCTGGGGCCCCAGAGAAAGCCCCTTGGCTTGTTATCTATCTTTTTTCATTTATCATGCAAAAAAAGACATAATTAGTATTGCCACATTTTGGAAATGTCCAAACTATTAAAATATAATGGTATTTATTCAGAATGTTTAAAGTCAGAGAAAAAAATCCAAAATGCCAAGATTGTTGATTTTTTGTCACCTTACCTTTCCAAAAAAAAAGATTAGAGTGTGATCAAAAATCTTGCCCAAAATGGTAACACTTAAAACTACAGCTGTCTATTATTTTTATCCAGGGAATGTTGGGCTATCCAGGCAGAACAGGAGAACCTGGAATAGCGGGAGTTAAAGTAAGTGTGTCATATTTGTTTCTATTAATGTTAGACAAACAAGTTGTCTACTAGGGTAAATTTAGCATTATGCACAGTAGTGTGAATATAACTACCGGTATAACAGAGATGTTGAGAAGTGTTTTTTTCTTCTTCACTTTTTGCAAGTAATGATGATAATAAATTAAATCTAGGTCTAATGAAGTGTTTAGAGTAGAGTAGGAGCATTATATAATACTCTATATGACAACTGCAACAACTTCATTTTGTATAACTACTAAAAATGTCAGAGTAAAACATAATTGCACACTATTCAGGTTAAGGCAATGTAACTACTATCCTGATGATTTACATTTTCCATCATAATAATAAAGTACTTTATGGGAAAATTATACAATAACAGCCATCGTTTGGCCTCAACATAATGGTCGTCCTAAAAGAAGGCCATCAAACGGCCAAGAAAAGATAGTCTGTGAACATAGCCTAAGTCTGCTTGCTGCCTTTCTATGGATTAAAAATGTTACATTTAAACAAGTGTCCCTGACACTTTAACAGACTAAAAAACTTTTGAGCTATCCTAGAGACATATCAAAAGTTTTGCTAGGTAGGTGTCAAGGTGTTCAGTCCTCCCCACACCAATCGTTATTCGGAAGAACTCCTTTGCTTGCTATGATCCTCACAGACTCTACTGCAGCAAGATGGGGATTACAGCAAATTGGGGGGAGGGGGTGACATTCCTTGGCTTGCTATGTCTCTAATGATTGGTGGTGAGTGTTCAGATCCCACCTTATCATGTTTTATAAAGTGATGGCATATGGCATAGCACTGGCTTCATTTCCCTGTTCATTTGGATGACGGGGAGTGCTGAATTGCAGGGAAAATGTATAAGCAGACAGCGCTGATCCCAGAGGGCAGACTCCCATCGATAATATATCTTAGAAATATGCCATCACTTTAGTCACTGTTTCACATGTGCTAGTTGTGAGGGTAATTTCTAATAAAAGTACATGCTACTATTGAATGATGCTTTATACATGTGATGGTTTGATTTTATGTGATAATGCTGATATCTTAATGTCTACAAGATATAAAAACTTGTTTTAAAAAAAAAAGTGTAGTGGGATTAGCAGGAACATTCTGACAGGCTTTCTTTCAGAAGGCGGAGGTCAAGAAAAAATGAACCAAATTTCAGATTTATGTCTGCATATATGAAGAAATGAGGGAATGTTTCAAAAAAGGCTTTAGCAGAAACCAAGAATTACTGGTGCGTGACTGTAACAGTACCAATTAAAGTCATACACCAGCACATCCAAGAGACATTTCAAATTTATGTTTCTTCTACAATAAACTTCACCACTGTTACATTTTTATTCCTTGAATTTTATTTCCTGACCTAAGGAACTTTTAAGTTACTAGTGAGTTCTGACCGAACAAATAAATAAATATTTTTTATGTATTTGATTATGTATTGCTAGTTTAGTTTTTTCTGTTCAGCATTCCATATTTCTATGGAATGTCTATGGGACATTCACGGTTTCCATTCCATAATTACGGTCTGCGCATGGACAACGTTCTACGGACCGGTATTCATAACTCCCGGCATCTTTATTCATCATGATGCTGGGAGCTCCAAAATTGTTTGAATCTTCTCCTTACTGTACTCACATCTAATACATGATGATGCCAGGAGCTTGAAACTCAGTTTCATAGCACACTGTCCGTATTTACAGACCATGCATGAACATGTGAATGCCCCCTTAGACTATCTTATCCTTTTATTTATCAGTTTGTGTATATATAATTTATTCTATATACAAGGGTGAACCTGGAGTACAAGGAAACATCGGTTTATCAGGCTCTCCAGGACCTTCAGGACCAAAGGTTAGTAACCCTTTTACACTGAACGTTAACAGTTTACCTCCGCTTATGTCTGGACATCTTATAACAATAAATATTACCCAAATATCTAAACGTGTCTATTTGTTGCAGCTAATCAGTTTGCCTGTCAAGGGAATAAAACAAATATTGTACTTATTGTTTGACAAATGACAGGTAATTTAACAACCATAGCATACATACAGTATAATCGTACACTACGCATGTCACGCACGGTCATTAAAAAAAATTCAAGCGGCATTTATGTTATGCAGGCAGATTTTATAACACCACAATGTATACATACACAGTTCATTTTCTCTAAAATAAGTAATTATTGAAAACAAACATTTTACTAAAATTGCTAGATTCAACTACTGCTTATATAAACTGCAATATGACTAAAATTATTTTTTAATTATTATTTAAGTCTGGAATTCTGGGATTCCTATTTAGTAATCAACATTGCATACAAACTGGCCTATGAAATGAAATGAAAGTAACAATTCAAAATTAAAGTCAAAGCACTACAGAATGGAGGCCAACTCGTTTGCTTCTTATGACATGGCAAACTGAAAGAGGTTATCCAAGATTTTCACAGCATAGCCAATTTCTTCCAAAAACAGCAACACATAGGTTGCAGCCATGTTTTTTTTTCTAATTTTAGATAACCCATTTAACCTTTCAACTGTTTCAATCTTTTTCCAAAAACAGCACCACATTGGTTGTGCTTGGTATTAAAACTTAGAATATATATATAGGGGCCTAGTCCCAAAATGCCACGTTTTTCCCAGTGGCTAAAACTTAAGGCCCTAATACACAAAAAAATGATTGGCCGTAATCGTTTGGTGTAATAGCTCATGCTGAAAGCCAGTGATCAGCTGACATGCATGATATATGCTGTTTGTTGTCTTTCAGCGTGTTGAATTAAAATGACAATTACAGTGACGGTCTGCTGGCTGTCACTCCTTGTAATTGCAGTAGCAGCAGCAGACCACCGCTATCTTCTGTAGTGTAGTGACTGCAGGAAACAGTTAAGATCATCCTATTAACACACAATTTTGTTTTTTTAATCTAATGATCAATAGAAGCTAAATTTTAGCCACTGGGGAAAATGTGGCATTTTGAGGCTAGCCACCTATGTGCAATGAGCAACATGTAAACAAAGCCCCAAGGTAACACTGCCCGCTTTATTTTAAGCTGAGATTAAGGCAAATATTGCAACTATGTGGTTCTACAGTAAATTACTGAAATTGAGTGATACATTCTTGGGAAATATAGTTTTTAATTGAATCTCAAGTGCGTATCAGTCAAAACATGTGGCCTCACTCCTTTTTTGTAGGGGAATATGGGAGAGAAGGGAACTGATGGACCACCTGGAGCTGTTGGAGATAAGGGAGATAAGGTAAGAATCATTTCTGCATTTTACTTTAAATAACTGAATATATACTGAATATTATCTAGTATATAGTTACTGTTACTAAGGAGGACATAACCGTGCAACTCCTACACCTTTATATCAGTTTTTTCCCTTCTCTCCAACTTGTGAATATATATGTTTTCTATTGGTAGATAGAGTAACTTGGTGGCTGTGTTTGGTAGCACACAGGCTACATCTCTTAATTAAAGGGGTTCTCCAACATAAGTTTATAAACATAGTAAACAAAAAATATCTTGGACATATTTGCAAACAGTTTGGCTGCATACTATTCCTATATCCATAGTCATTTGCCCAACCATTGAATGTCAAATTCCAAGAAAAGTGTGTGCCTTAACAGTATTTCAAATGAAAATTTAGCAAAAAAAGTTTGCTAAAATCACTTAAAAGTGCCCTTTGAAATTTTTTTTTTTTTTTTTTTTTGTATTAATTCCCTACATTGTATTTTTTTTATTGTGTTACAGTATTACCTGCATGATGATTAAAGGGATATTCCAACTTAAACTAACCAGACTGCATGCCAAACAAGGGGTTCAGGGCCCTGTTCTGAGAATTGCAGAGGGACCAGCGGTCACAACCCCTCTGATCTTACGCCTATCAACTATCCTGTGGATAGAGGATAGGTAGGTTAGTCTAAGTCAGAATACCTCTTTAAGAATTGTGATTCATTCATTATTTGGTGTATATATATAGTCATTGCACTACAAGAGACATTCGTGTTTACTTTTTTTGTCTTAGTTGCTTAAAGTGGATGTCAAGAATTATATAAACATAGTTCCTTTCTGCCAGAAACAGTGCCTTATATGTTTACAGGTTGTCTGGCCTTCCATATCCTAATTATAAGCCATGACTATAACCTTAAAGCGAGCGAATCACCCAGATTTTCTGGGTAATGCTACTAGCAGCGCCCAGAAGAGCTGGTAAAATGCTCCATTACCATGTGTCTTGTGTCTTCTGGAGAATATTTAGCTGCTCAAATGAAGTCTTTTATTCCAGCGTGAAGAACCAAGAACTAGCCATCTGGGCCGTGACTAGCCACGGCTCTCTGCCTATCAGCACGCTCCCCAGGATAATTGACAGGAAAAGAGGCCAGTTAGAAGTCTCTTTTCCTGTAAGTCATCAAGCAGAGCGCGCCAACAGGCAGGGAGGCGTGACTAGTCACGGCCCAGATGGCTAGTTCTTGGTTCTGCACGCTGGAATAAAAGACTTTGTTTGATCAGCTAAAGCTTCTCCAGAAGAGACAGGACACGTGGTTTGGGAGCATTTTAGCAGATCTTCCGGGTGCTGCTAGTAGCGTTACCCAGACAATCTGGGTGATTCATTCACTTTAAGCTTAAACAGAGAGAAAGCAAATGTGTAAATCACAGTTTAATATTAACTTACACAAAATACCATCATGTTTCTGTAGGGTAGTAAAGGATCTCCTGGGTTAAGTGGCTTCAGGGGACCAATTGGACACCCAGGGCAGATTGGGCCTCCTGGGCCACAAGGACTTACAGGACCAAGAGGAGACACAGGAATAAAGGTAACATATTTCCTAATATGAATTACATCCCATCTAGTCAGATGTTAAACAAGAGATACAGCCCCACTAAATCTTGATATTCAATTCGAATGTACAATAATAACAACTTTTAAAATTAAAATAGGGGGAGCATGAAATATAATGTTAATTACAAGTCTGCTAGATCATTTCACTTCAATCACTAAAGCTTAAATGTCACAAACTTACCTGCCTCTGCTTCCACTGCGAGTCCATCTTGAGTATGGCACCATGGGATCCCCAAACCTTTGGCCCATGACCAACCGAGGTGACGTCAGGGCTAGGTATTGGGGCCCGTATTTACTCTGGTGCTCTATTTTAACAGGCAGCTGCTGCCCAAAGCTGCCTGTCATTGGTCCTTTTACAGTGTTCATTACCTTGACCAAGTATTCTGTTTTTCCTGGATCCTGACTGTTTGCCTTGTTCCCTGACTCTGCCTTCATCTGTTGTTTGGACTCAATGTTACTCTCTAGGTTTGACCATCGCTTGTTGTGTGGTTTTTGTCTCCAACTCTGTTCTAGTACCTCTGACTTGAACCTTGACTCTTCCCTGGTTTCTGATTTAGTCCCTGCTGTGCCTGGCTGGTTTTTCATGGTCTGTCTTAGGGCCCTATTCCACCGGACGATTATCGTTTGCATAATCGTTAACGATTAACGATCTCAAACGACCGCTATTGCAAAAGACCTGAAAACGTTTCCATGGAATAATAATCGTTACTTATGATCCTAATTGCGATCGTTTTTTCTTCGCTATTTATTCGCTATTGCGTTCGTATCTATTGCGAACAACCGAACGACGTCTTATTCAATGCGAACGATTTGCGAACGTTTTGCGAACGAGCAACGATAAAAATAGGTCCAGGTCTTATAAAGCGATCAACGATTTCTCGTTCGGTCGTTAATCGTTAACTGCATTTCAACCGAACGATTATCGTTTAGATTCTAACGATTTAACGATAATCTGAACAATAATCGTCCGGTGGAATAGGGCCCTTACTTTTCTTGTTTAGTTTAAGCCCGGCGCGCGCGCTGAGAGATGAGTCCAACGCTCATAGAGAATGACGGAGCGCTGGACTCTCCTGTCATTCTCTATGGGTGTTGGACTCATCTCTCCGTCATCCGACCACCTCCAGAAGCGGGACCCGGCGGGATTAGGTAAGTATATGGGGCTCTAACGGGGGCCGGGAGCCTGTCACCCCGGCACGGGGGGTGACAGGTTCCCTTTAATTGCAAAGAATTGTAAGGAAATTAGCTTTACAACTTGGTACCTACCAACTTGACAAAGGGGAAAGTTTAGCCTTAAAACGAATCGTTTCTTTGCATCTGATGTTACCCAGAAAAATAAAGCATTTTGTTCTATGTAATTAAGATGTGTAAATTATTAAAAGAGAAGTCAGTTCCAATGTTGGATCCCTGGGACAATGCAAAGTGAAGGATACAGACAGCTTACGGTTTTTAGAGTGACAGTCTCTGATAAGACAGGTGGAATTCAGACTACTGCACCTCACATTTGCAAATAACAATGTAGCTAATCTGGAATTATCTAAACTCTGTCCTAATGTAACATTGATAAAAATCTAAAGGCCCTTTTACATGGGCTGATCATCAGCAAAGAGTGTGTCTAGAAACGCTCATTTGGCTGACAATCGGCCCACGTAGAAGTGACAGCAATCAGTGGGAAAATGCCTGCTCATTGGCTGATTGCATTTTTTGGGGGCGGCACTAAAAATGTATCACATCCCCCTGTGCATCTCTAGTGTTCCACAATTCATGGACCTCTGCATAGGTCCATCGATCCGTGCCACAACTGTTTTTTTTTTTGTTTTTTTTTTGCGGCATAGATCATGCTCCCATACACTCATATGGATGTGTAAATGAGGCCATTGAGATGTATCAATCCTAAGTGCTATACATTTTTTGTCTATATATATATATATATATATGTATATATATATATATATATATATATATATATATATATATATATATAAAAACCTTACATAGACTTTATAAGGCCTTATACGGCTTCACATTTAGGCTATGTTCCCACAACATCTTTTTTAGGGTAATAAACAGCCATTGTTTAATAATGACGACAGTTGATAATGATAATTATTTATGTCTGCCATTATAAAGCAACTACTGTTATATTACCTAAAAAGACACTGTGGGAACATAGCCTCAAATTGAGTTTAATTTTAACATTTTAATTTACATTAAAGTTTTGATTTTAAAGTGTCAGATAACTGAAACACTTTTTTTTTTTTCTTTAACAAGGGTGACAAAGGGAAAAGAGGAAAAACCTTGCAATGTCCTAGAGGAGATCCAGGAATACCAGGGCTAAAGGGTGTAATGGTGAGGCATATGGAAGTAATTTCTACATTTCCAAAATGTTTGCAATCTAACTGACTTTTGGGTGACATCCCATACCTAAAGTTATCTTGCAGAGATACCTCAGGTTCAGGAGCTGTGCTCATACGGTCCACTGCTGAGGTCAGTTTTGATGTATATCTGACACTCTATTGAAGCAGCCAGAATCAAAGTTGTTTAACTCTTTGTTTAACTCCTGAGTTGCTGCAGTTAGTAGTGACCGCAGCATTAAAGGTGTTTAACAGAGATCATATCTTAAGATCCCATAATATCCAAATTGCTGATGGGTTGTCATGGCAGCCAAGGGCCTGTTAAGGATATCTACCATGTGTTTTTACCAAACAGGTTATGTTATCTATTAGTAAATGAAATATTTTAAGTGTAAGTATAAATTAAAAAAACAAAGTTAGCCCAGACATAGTCCCACGCTATCCACTGCACTTGGGAGGTCTGGGAAAGTCAATGGCTGATGTAGGATGCATCCTAGATACATATCTATCCTAACATAACAATAATAAAGGAAATAATATAAAGGCAGGCTAGTTGGAGCAGATGGTCTTCTATATCTCTATGATGCTCTCTGGCTTGTCAGTCACACCTTAATAGGCATGATTACTGCCATGACACTGTGACTAATTGCCTGGAACTGCCCTCCCAAATGACTATTTAGGGTGCGTTCACACCTACAGGATCCGCAGCAGATTTGATGGTGCAGATTGGATGCTGTGTTCAGTTATTTAAATGAAATCTGCTGTGGATCTGCTGCAGATCCGGTAAGTGTGAATGTACCCTTACAGGTCACGGAAATACAATGCTTATTTGTAAGTTAATTTACTATGTATATGCCCTCTCCAGTACACATTAAGGCACATTATTAGAAGGTGTATTGTACGTATTGCTGGTGGGTTTATAACGCCTTTCCAGTTGTCAGGTTCCCTTTAAAGCATAGTATCCATAACAAAGCAATGCTTAGCAACTAGCTAACTAGTTTTCTGGATGAATAGTTGCTCTAGGGATCAAGAGGACAAAAGCACCAGAATGGATTTATTATTTTTTTTTCTGATATGAATACAATTAAAGCTGACCATGTGTACTGTCTGTCTGTTTGGATTTTTCCCAAATATAAGGAATCGGGAAAGATAAAACCAAATATATGAACCTAAATCTCATCCCATATATCACCCCAACCCCAGGAGGAAAGAGGAGGATAGAGATAGATAGAAAAGAAAATGTAAATAAAATAACATTTAATAAAAAGACCCCCCCCCCCCAAAAAAAAAAAAAAACCTATGCATTCCCTCTTGCTTTATAAAACATTAATTTAAAAAATGTTAATTTGCCTTTCAAAAGATGGTGAAGAAAACAAAGAAAAGGTTGCATGACTATAAATATCTCCAAAAGACATGTTCTTTTCCCTGTTGGTCTTAATCCCTCCTTAGATTATGATTTATCTAAATAGTTATGCTGTTAAAAAAAACATTAAAGTGAATCTGTCATCCCCTGACCACCTACTAAGCTGGCAGCATTGCTGCATAGATATTACTAAAAGCATTTCAACCAAACCTTTGTTTCCTGTGCCTGTGTTTTTATGTCCTTAAAAATGTCTTTATTCGGACCATGAGTAGTGACAGGGAGGCTGGGCCTATCATTCCCTGGGCCCTAGCACCACTGTATTTCATTGTGCTATTAAAAGCTGATTATTAAAGGGGATTGGCACACAGCACAGTGAGTTGTAGTAGTGCTAGGGTCCAGAAATGATATGCCCCACTTCCTTGACACTATTCACAGCCTGAAAAAGGCATTTTTTTTTGTCAGGGGAGTGACAGATTAAGCAAAATAAAGGTAATTTCTTATTGTTGTGCCATTCAATTAAAGTTAATTTCATATTGCTGTACCACTGAAAATGTATCCTGATAATTCTAATGAGAGACTGAACTAAATAAGCAATTTTTAGGCCTGCAAAGAAGTGTAGTCTATCCCATAAATGCATCTTTCTCCATTTGTACTAGCCGTTAGAGGCTTCCAAAAAGTTTCTATGCCAATGGTATTTATTCCCCTCCAAGATGTGTGACTTTACAGGGGATTCTAATAATAATATTTTTTAATTATATAGCACCAACAGATTCCCCAGCACTTTTCAATTCTGGGGGTACATACATAGACACAAATCAGACATTACAGAAATCTACATATAATTATCCATACATGAGGAGTGAGGGCCCTGCTCGCATGCATGAGCTTAAAGGGGTTGTCCAGCGAAAGTCTTTTTCTTTCAAATCCACTGGTGTCAGAAAGTTATATAGATTTGTAATTTACTTCTATTAAAAAATCTCCAGTCTTACCATACTTATTAGCTGCTGTATGTCATGAAGGAAATGTTGTTTTATTTTCAATCTGACACAATGCTCTCTGCTGACATCTCTGGCCAAGACAGGAACTGTCCAGAGCAGGAGAGGTTTTCTACGAGGAGATGTCAGCAGAGAGCACTGTGTCACACTGAAAATAAAACATTTCCTATATGACATATACTAGGTAATAAGTACTAGAAGACTTGAGATTTTTTAATAGAAGTAAATTACAAATCTATATAACTTTCTGACACTAGTTGACTTTAAAGAAAAAGATTTTTGCTGGACAACCCCTTTAACCCCTTAACCCATAGCTGCACCAGGACGTTATTGAACGTCCTCGTGCCGCTATGGGAGTTCAGAGGGGGGTCGCGCGGCGACCCCCCTCTGAACTGGCACGGTCCGATCGCCGTGCCCGCTAATTAAGTACTTAGAAGCAGCTGTCAAAGTTGACAGCTGCTTCTAAATACTTGCTGTTATACATCCCTGGTGGTCTAGTGGGGGGATCGCCCCCCCGCAATCGCGCCGCAGGGGGGCGATCCCCCCACTAGACCACCAGGGATGTATAACAGCAAGTATTTAGAAGCAGCTGTCAACTTTGACAGCTGCTTCTAAGTACTTAATTAGCGGGCACGGCGATCCATACCGGGCCGGGGTCTGCTCCATAATGGCGCTGATCCCGGCTCGGCATTCTATTGCTTTTGGCTGCAGCAGCCAAAAGTAATAGAACACCGATCTCATGGATTCATGCAGTATAACTATACTGCATGGATCTCTATGAGAGATCAGAGTGCATATACTAGAAGTCCCCCAGAGGGGCTTCTAGTATATGTGTAAAGTAAAAGAAAAATGTATTTTTAATAACACAAAATCCCCTCCCCTAATAAAAGTCTGAATCACCCCCCTTTCCCCATTTTATAAATAAAAATAAATAAATAAATTAATAAACAAACATGTTTGCTATCGCCGCGTGCGTAATCGCCCAAACTATTAATTAATCACATTCCTGATCTCACACGGTAAACGGCGTCAGCGCAAAAAAATCCCAAAGTGCAAAATTGCGCATTTTTGGTCGCATCAAATCCAGAATAATTGTAATAAAAAGCGATCAAAAAGTCAGATATGGGCAATCAAGGTACCGATAGAAAGATCACATCATGGCGCAAAAAATGACACCTCACACAGACCCATAGACCAAAGGATAAAGCGCTATAAGCCTGGGAATGGAGCGATTTTAAGGAACATATATTTTCTTTAAAAGGTTTTAATTTTTTACAAGCCATCAAATCAAATAAAAGTTATACATGTAACATATCGTTGTAATCGTAACAACTTAAGGAACATATATAACGAGTCAGTTTTACCCCAGGGCGAACATAGTAAAAACAACCCCCCCCCCCCCCCAAATAAAAAAAAAACATTTATTTTTTCAATTTCACCACACATATAATTTTTTTCTGGTTTCCCGGCACATTTTAGGCAAAAATTACATCTGCCATAGCAAAGTACAATTAGTTGCGCAAAAAATAAGGGCTCATTTGGGTCTCTAGGTGGAAAAATGCAGGCGCTATGGCCTTATATACACGAGGAGGGAAAAACGAAAATGCAAAAAATGAAAACTGGCTTTGTCCCCTAAGGGTTAAGGTCAAAGCCAATTTTCGCTTTTGCGCTTTAGCTTTTTCCATTTTATGTTTAAAAGTCCATAGCGCTTGCATTTTTTCACCTAGAGACTTATATGAGCGCTTATTTTTTGCGAAACCAA
The DNA here is from genome assembly GCF_027789765.1 of Dendropsophus ebraccatus. Lineage (NCBI taxonomy): Eukaryota > Metazoa > Chordata > Amphibia > Anura > Hylidae > Dendropsophus > Dendropsophus ebraccatus. Next base: position 134,606,510 of record NC_091454.1, read on the forward strand.
TTGTACGTTGCAATGACAGGCATTATTTTTCCATAACATATGCTGCGAAACCGGAAAAAAATCATTTGCGCCTTCAAATTGAAAAAAAAACGAATTTGTTTTGATTTTGGGGAGTTTTGCATTTACGCCGTTCGCCCTTTGGTAAAACTGACTGGTTATGCATGTTCCTCAAGTCGTTACGATTACAACGATATGTAACATGTATAACTTTTATATTATCTGATGGCCTGTAAAAAATTCAAACCATTGTTAACAAATAAATGTTCCTTAAAATCGCTCTATTCCCAAGCTTATAGCGCTTTTATCCTTTGGTCTATGGGGCTGTGTGAGGTGTCATTTTTTGCGCCATGATGTGTTCTTTCTAACGGTACCTCTATTGCGCATATACGACTTTTTGATCGCTTTTTATTACATTTTTTCTGGATTTAATGCGACCAAAAGTGCGCAATTTTGCACTTTGAAATTTTTTGGCGCTGACACCGTTTACCGTGCGAGATCAGGAATGTGATTAATTAATAGTTCGGGCGATTACGTGCGCGGCGATACCAAATATGTATGTTTATTTGTTTATTTATTAATTTATATTTATAAAATGGGAAAAGGGGGGTGATTTGGACTTTTATTAGGGGAGGGGATTTTTTATTAATAAAAACACTTTTTTACTTTTTTTTTTACATCAACTAGAAGTTCCCCTGGGGGGCTTGTATATCCACAGCAATGATCTCTCATAGAGATCAATGCTGTGTATATACACAGCCACGATCGATGAGATCGGTCATAGATTGCTATGGCCTGCTGCAGGCCATAGCAATCTATTGCCGAGCCGGGATCAGCGTCATTGCGATGCTGAGTGCCGGCCCGGCCAGAAGAACGGATCTCCCCCCCGCGATTGCATTGCGGGGGGGAGATCCGACCCACTAGACACCAGGGATGTTGTGCATGAAGCACTTCAATGCAGCTGTCAGGTTTGACAGCTGCATTGAAGTGCTTAATTAGCTGGCGCGGCAACGGGACCCGTGCCGGCTAATAGAGGCACTGCCCGGCTGCACATGTCAGCCGGGATCAGCGCCGCTCTGAACACCCCCCGCGGTGTTAAGGGGTTAAAGACCATTGGGGGGGGGGTTGAGACAAAATGGCAGAGGGGCAAAGTCCTTCCTTTTTACCATGGTCCGGCCATCTTTATAAATAAGGCAGTGCAGGTAAAGGTGGGTAAACCAGTCATCAACCAATGCCTGCCTGCTACAGGTCTAAGTGCTTAAATGCCTGGCATATATATTGGGGGATGGGGATTCTGAAAAAGGTTGGAGGTGCTCTGAAGTTAGAGCATATATATATATATATATATATATATATATATATATATATATATATATATATATATATATATATAGTGACCCTGCCCTAATAACTTACTAAACTGTTTCCAGTTTGATGAATAGCTAAGAAATTGTATTTAAATTACATAAGAATGATAATTTATGTACTGTATGTTAACTGGCTATTGCTACTTTTCAAGAGCCCAATACATTTATAATATTAAATAAAAATTCATGTGTATTTCAAAATTGTACCAATAAAAACTACATAGTTTCCCATAAAAATTGACCACTTAAATAACCTTGCCAGAGGAAAAATTTAAAAATACTAGATAAATTTGTGTTCACTGTAATCATACTGGTCCAGGGGGAAAGCTATAATGTTGTTTTTACTGTTAATTGGCATAAATGTGAAGTGCAAAAAAGGAATAACAAAATCATAGTTTTATCATTTCCCCTTTAAAAATAAATTGATGAAAATTCACCAATAATATATATGAACACAAAAAGGGTGATGAGGACAAAATAAAAAAGAAATTGCTTGGGCAATAAGGCCCAAACTGTATGCCCATGAATATGGTTCATGACAATAGTTTAATGCTATTTATCACACTATCCCAGCCAGGGCTGTATTTGGCATAAGGCACTTGTGGGCAACATTATAGTTATTTACTACTTTCTGTGTTCACGGGGGAGTCTGCAACAAAGTCTGCATGTCACACGTGTGGTGTTTGCTGCCTATTGTGTCAAATCTGCAAATTCTGATGCTTGTGGAATCACCCTAATGGTGTGTATTAAGTCCAAGTGCCAAGGGCAGCATCAGCTGTAAATATGGTCCTGCAAATAAAGGTAAGTTTCTTTGAGTTTGTGTGTGTGTGTGTGTGTCAATGAACTTTCCCTGGACAAACATGGTAATAGGAAGAGGGCAAAAGATGCACAGCTCTTAGCCATAAGGTTTATGTTAAGTTAAGAATTTATGAAAACGCCAGTAAAGGTAAATGGTCACTACTTGTCTGGCAGCATTCTCTGTTTACATTAATATAAGTGAGATTATTCTGCACATTTCAACACTATTTACATTTACTAAAATTTACTTTCAGGGAGAAAACGGACCTGAGGGTTTTAAGGGTGACAAGGGAGATCCCGGGCTGTCTGTAAGTGATATAATTCAAGGTTTACAAGTCAATTAATTTACATTACTGTACAACAAGAAATGAAGATCACAGCCCTCTTCATCCTTAGACTGGCATTGTTTTCATATATACCCTGGGACTGGAAATGACCTGAGTCTCTTTCCCACTTTTTGTAAACTCTCTACACTACAGACCCATACATACGAATGGCTCATTCACATATCTATACACATTGGAGGACCGCGATCCATGCTGCAAAAAAAACACCTGTCAGCTCAGTGCTTGCTTCCTCCTCATTCCCCTGCAGGAGGAGCTGTCCGGACAATCCTTAGATCATCCGGGAGGCCCATTGAAGAGAGTGGTGGTCCTGCACCACTGCTGCTATTACACAGAGCGATGTGCAGCAGACTGTGGCTGTCATGATTGGGATTTTTAAACCCGATGAAAGACTACTATCAGCCATCGTTGTCCATGTCAGCTGACCATGTTTTTTTTTTACCAGAAGCTATTACACCAAAGGATTATCAGCAGAACGGCCAATAATCGTTTGGTGTAACGTGGCACTTAGTTATACATTTACATGTACATCTTCTTGGTTAAGCCATGACCTGTATTTTTTGTTTTTAACCATTCATGGTTAATGAGTCGAGGTAAAATGAAAGGTTGTTAGCTTTCATACTTTTCCTGTTGGGACTCCGTCTTGTATACACTTATGTATAGAGGAAAGCAGGAAGGAGCATTGTAGGTCACTATTCTAGCTTTTAGGGAATTAACCTGCATTCAAGACATCAGTGTTGATTGATTGCTTGATTGATTGCTTGATTGATTGCTTGATTGATTGATTGATTGATTGATTGATTCATTCATTCATTCATTCATTCATTCATTCATTCATTCATTCACAGTGCATACCATCTAATTATTTATATTCTGCAGTATGAATTCCAAGTATTGAATGGTCACTTTAAATGGGTGAGAATCACAGATGTCAATATACATCTCATTTGAACTGCAGAATGCTCTTGGAATGTAATACGGCTTAAAATACAATTACAGAGACCAATACTTTGCTATGATCTTTTTCCGAAATTCACATGCTATAGCCCATTCATGTGCATATCTTTAGTGTATGGATACAGGCAGTACTGACAAATCTAAGTGAAACATATCAGCTTAAAGCCTAGATAACTGCAAATATTAAGCATGAAAATGAAGCAGAGTGTAAATAAATTAGAACATAATTCTATATTAAATACAGCACTTAACATATTACTGCACTAACAATGTCATTATTGCCATTACACATGGGACTACAACAATGTATAGTGCAGCACTAATTTATAGCATAACCACCTCAAACACACACCTCCGAACTAGCCAATGTATGTATATCAAAGTATGCTTCCTGTACTGTACTCCCCTGAGATATTCTGGCTATATCTACCTTGTACTATGTATCACAGACAGTAGAGAAGGTTATTTCTTTAAGTTGTTAAATGTTTGTTGACTAGAATCCTTACAATAAAATACGGCTCATTAAGAGGTAATACTGTTTACTGTGACTGCTGTTCTGCTGTTTGTGCAGGAAGAAGATGTGAAGGATTTAGTCAGGAAGGAATTGATTGGAAAGTGTGGTAAGTTGCAGTAGAAGTTCATTTTATTTAGTTTTCAGTTCTAGCTGTTGGTTGACTATTTGTATCTCCCATTAGAAATATAGGATTTCCCCTAACATCTACTATTGGGTGAGTTGGGAGATCCCTATACACATAAGGAGGAGCGTGAAGAAGTGCTCAGTTGAGTGATTGTTCACCTCTGTCCCCTTGCTGCAGGAGCTGGGCTCTTCAGACTCTTTATAGAATCCACTTTGTAGTACTTCCCTTTGGTCTAACATTATTCAGAACAAGAACGCTATAAACATCCACCCCACTCTCCATTGTTACTATACACTAACACAACCATGATCAAAGCCTACCCTTCATTTTGTGTCCTTAAGTCACAGATGGAATTTTCATTTTGGTAATGGAATCTAAACATTAAACCTACTGTATGCCCTTCTTTTTGGAATGTGCTGTGATATACTCTTAGGACCCTGGCACACATCCATAGAAAATGGTCCACATACTCTTTGCAGTTGTGGGTCTGGTCAGTATAGGACCCTGTTCTATGGGCCAATGCACATGACGGTGAATTCCACGGTTTGTGTATTTACCTAGGCTCCTATACTTGGGTTGACATCAAAGTATATGATCCGTGGTTTTGTGGAGCACTAAAACAATACAGATGTGTGCGGGAGGCCTTATACTATTGTTTAAGTATGTACCCTATACACAAGCACCTGGATGATAAGTAATAATAAAGCATGGAGGTGCTCTGCTACCAACATAGTTACAATAGCAATATACTTTCAACCCAACGAGTAAAATTATTGTGGCACTCACCATTCTGCTTTAAAAACATCTTTTTGTGTGCTTTGAATGAAATGGCCATTGCCTGGGTGTGCTCTTTCGTTTGTATTCCCTCCATAGCATGAAGAAGTTGCAATAAAGCAGAATGGTGAGTGCTGTTCACTCATCTCTATGATGTAAGGTATCATTCCTCAATCTAATCAGCAATCCGAATGACAAAAGACACAAAGGAATTGCCGCTAACCCATTTTATAACAAATCTATTTAACTGCAGCTGTTTTCATACCCAACAAATGTCCAATCCACATTCGTAAATCTACTTCCACTGAATCACCTCTAGCTCCGTTTTATCACATGAACATTGCACATCTATCAGCTGTAGCTTCATGTAGTTGTAAGTTTGACTTTATTTCCCTGTGTTCTAAAACTGATTAACATTGAAATCGTCTTTTATCATCTCTTCTGCGTATATGCACAATGCACTAAGATTAATTACAAAAGTACGTTCATCTGTTTTTCTATTTGCTAATGGCTGGTATGGCTATAACTACAGCCATCAAACTGTTTAGAATTGTTTTATGAGACAATGCATCAAAATATAGCCATCTCCATGGATACCTCAGGTGCTACTTCCATTACGCATTATAACAATACCTTGAAATATGACCACTTTCAGTTATTTAGTCTTTCTACTGTATCTTTCATAAAATATGAACTAGAATAAGCAATTAAAGGACAAGTGCCATGAAAAACTTTTTCCCAGTAATTGAAGCACATTACAAAGTTATATAACTCTGTAATGTGCTTCAATCACCTATCTGCCTCCCTTCCCTGTCTTTTCCCCCCTCCACCCCCCACCAGGAAGTGTCCTGACTCACACAGACCTAATGACTGTCGTCACCGTCACCAGGCAGCTCCTTCTTGTGAGGATGAGTCATCAGCAGGAGGGCTGCTCTAGGTCCTGTTACAGCAGCCTCCCCCTCCCCTCCTTGTCAGGTGACTCTGCTTGCTCAGCTTATCTTCTCTAGTGACATGACTCCCTCACTGAGTCCATGGCAGCAGGAGAGAGGGTATGAGGGGAGGGGGGAGGGGGGAGCTGCCTATGTGGGGAGTCAGTCTGAGAGAAGATAAGCAAGTGAGATGTGACAAGTGATGGCTTGAAGTTGTTCAGCCAATGGGAGCTGAGCAAGCCTGTCACCTGACAAGGCAGGGGAGGGGGGAGGCTAGTGTAACAGGAGAAGGAGCTGAGAGAAGAGCTTGGTGACGGTGACGACAGTAATCAGGTCTGTGTGAGTCAGGACACTTCCTGGTGGGGGGTGGAGGGGGGAAAAGACAGGGAAGGGAGGCAGGTAGGGGATTGAAGCACATTACAGAGTTATATAACTTTGTAATGTGCTTCAATTACTGGGAAAAAGTTTTTCATGACACTTGTCCTTTAATATCCTATCATCAACAATACCACATAGCATACTATAATCAGATTTCTAATGACTAATAGGTCACATAGAAACCAATTTACAGGTAATCAGTAATGATACATATAGTAAATGTTTAATATGATCACATTGTTTTTTTTTCACATCATATTATTAAATTATGTAGAAGAAATAGCAAAAGGAAATATGCCCATTGACCCTTAGATGGAATACTCCAACCGAATCCGAGCTACTGTATAATACTGAAAAAGTCAATCATCACTGTAATCTATAAAGTAAAGGGCTTTCTGGTACACAGTATAACTATTCCTCATTCAATATTCTTTACCACTTACATGTTTCAACATGTAAGGACATAGAGGGAGATTTATCAAACTGGTGTAAAGTAGAATTGTCTCAGTCGCTCCTAGCAACCAATCAGATTCCACTTTTCATTCTTCACAATAGTGAATAGTGATTCAGGTTATATCGAAATTACTGCTTGTCCGTAGTGTTGAGCAGACTTGCCAAACTGTTCGAGTTTGGCAATGTTCTCCAGACCCAAACTTTTGACATTTGACTCCTGGTGGCTATAGAAGGTGGATGCTAATTGGACTTTCGGTGTGTCTTAATCGACTTCCCATTGACTTCAATGCATTGCCATTGTAGACAGTTAATTCGCTGCAAAAACAGACGTTATTTTAAATATGAAAATCGGACGCCTTTTCAATATTTTTGAAGTTATGTGAACATAGCCACATACATATAGTTATCCATACATAAGGAGTGAGGGCCCTGCTCGCATGCATGCCTGAACATCACATACTGTATAATAAACTGATTTTCATTGACAGAAATGTTTGCAACAAATAATCTGCTCTGCATGAACAATTCCTAAGAGTAGCTTTATTAGTGGCAGCATTTTACACTATGGATTTGTGTGCAGTGAAATGTGAATCTGCTTCTAACACATGCAGATTTTACACTTGATTCACTGTGGAATTGCACATAATGATGCCACATACTGTAGTAATCTTTCCAGCCATATATTTTCCAAGCAGTTATCACTGGGGGTGTGCTGTTTTATATTCAGGCTAGTAACATGAATGATGACCTTGTAATACACAGATGGACCAGATCTGCCATAGAGGCTAGCAGCTGGTCCTTGTGGCTGGAAGAGGGGGGCTCCCAAGCAGGGTTTTCAATGTTTAACACCAATTGCCCTACAACTGGTTAACATGGAAATATATAAAGGCACTGTTGTGGGTGCAAATCCTTTAAGTGTTTACGTTATGTATAGGAATTACAGTAGCTTGCTAACATATGCCAATATATCCTTATTAGAGATGAGCAAACCTGGAGCATGCTCGAGTCCATCCGAACCGAAATTTCGGCATTTGATTACCGGTGGCTGCTGAAGTTGGATAAAGCCCTAAGGCTATGTGGAAAACATGGATATAGTCATTGGCTGTATCCATGTTTTCCAGACAACCTTAGAGCTTTATCCAAGTTCAGCAGCCACTGCTAATCAAATGCCGATCGTTCGGGTTCGGATGGACTTGAACCCGAACCCGGTTCGCTCATCTCTAATCCTTATGTTTTCATGTTTATGTAGCTACTGTTTTTATGTAGTTCATGTTTCATATGTGTAGAAAGTATTCACCTGTCTTAACCAAGTTTCAATTTCCCTTTTTACAGCATGCACAGGTGAGTAAGGATGTACACCCACCAGGTAAACCCAGAAATGTTACCCATAAGGAAAGACTTTTCAATATGTCCTGAAGTGAAAACAGACATTGCAGACCCATTGTTCTGTATAAAATAGTATACATGGGCCCAGCTGTAGCCACTGCACAGCCATTCCTCCTTCTGTGTGGCTCAGCTACTACTAATAGAAGGCAGACTTCTCAAGGACATGTCAAGAGCCTGTTCAGTCCTGAAATAGTTATGCCTAAAGAAGCCGGAGGTTTCTCAGTCACTTCCTGCCTCCAGCATTCAAAATGTAAGCACCAGCATTAGATTTCTCGCTACCATAGCAACCACAATTTCCTAATGGAAATCAAAATTGTTTGTTTTGTGTTGGGGTTTTTTTTGTGATTTTTAAAGTGAATGAAATATTTTGCTTATAATAACCTTTGTTGGAAATTCCTGGATGCAAGATGAAGGAATGGACCCACTGGTTATGTTCTTGACATAGTTTAGAATTACATTTAGTAGATAAAGGGCTGCAATACTTATATATTGTCGTTGCCATTTATTGCCAGTTTAGTGTAGTTAAAAAACATTCCTATATCCTTAGTCAGGCACTATGATAATTCTTTATACATTTACATGTATACATCTGCATGATGAAGCTACTATAGTGTGCTTTTTACCAGGACAGTTATACTTTAGCATGCAGTCTGCCGGGACAAGAATTGGACCTGCTCCATTCTCTCACCCAAAAAGGAGCTGGCAAAAGTTCTCGCCTCAGATACAGATGTAAAAAGCAATGGGAACCATGGAAGTAGAATTAATGGGAAATGGGTCATAATTGACAATATTTTATATGCAATAGTATGAGAATACTCATCATTGTGCAGGAGCATGAAACTAGTACAGTGATTCATTCAGATGAATGGTAAAGAAATCCTGATGGTTATCCAACAAGAAATTTACGTGGATCCTGTGACGTGGGCAAACAAGTGTGCACTCATGGATGGATGCCAAAACTTGCATTTGAAAGAAAAAGAAAGATGTTAGCAATGAGTTGTATCAAACACTAAAGTAACCAGGTATGGCCACTGCACAGTAACAAGAGCCGACTGATTGCCACAGACCAGATGGAAAGAAGGGGGGGGGGAGGGTGCTGAATCGGTGACTAAGGGGGCATTCACACACTCCACATATGGTCCGTATGTACTGAAATCACTAAATTTATATCTAGATTTATAATCTATTTATCAATGTTGTATTTATTTATTTAATCTCATTTATAATACAATATTCATAATATAAGTATGATCTTTATGTGTGTACATAGAGTAATTGTAGACTGCACCAGATTGGCTGGGGTAGTGTAGCAGTTATTGTCCTGGTAGAGTGCACATTATAGTGGCATACTGTGTATGCTTCATGATAGCCATTACCCACTAATAACTGCTTATTATTCTCATGTATTGCTGTGTGATTTATATTACTGTTTATTAATATTTGGATGCATATAGTTCCTTTTTTCCCCTTTCTCTCATTTGTTTGACCCTATGCTGTTGCTTTACCAATTCCTCCTGTCTTGCTTGCTCGCTTGTCTGTATTGGCACTTTCCATAACTCCTACAGCCATCAATGCAGAGGCCAACACATAAATGGCCCTGGTTGCAATGTCAAACGGGTCCACTAAACCAAATCAGTGCATGAGCCTCTCCAGGCCTTCTTTTTTCTAATAAGGTAAAAGCCCCTGAGGTATAATGTTCACCTGTTAGGCATTTATTACATATCCCGTAGATAAGCCATAAATGCTTAAAATGAGAATCCATCTAATTTCTAGAAAAGTTAGTAAAGTGATAACAAAGCTTGGCAGCATCCATCCTTATGGCAATCATAATCCCAGTTAAGTGGAGATCCTCTAAAAATCAACTGTTAGGCCCTGTTCCCACTGAGCAAAAGTAAAAAGTAAACATGTTCATTCTTCAGCACATACAGAGCAGGAGCGCGCGCCTCCCATAGACTTCCATTATGAGCGGGAGGCTAACGGCATTTCGCGGCAGACAATTCCATTGCGGAATTCCGCTACTTTTGCTCAGTGGGAACGGGGCCTTACCACATTTCCCTTTCTTAGATTTACTACTGATCTAGGTTCACAAACAGTAATATAAAAGCAAAATACAGCTGAAAAATATAATGTATTTAATAAAACTATGACCTCAACATATATGACTTACTAATATAGTGTTAGCACAGTACTGGCTTTAGCGTGATTTTGCATGCTTTACAACTGACAGGAAATAGAAAATAGAAGAACTACTAAATGTGTGTTGTCTACAGCTCCCAGCTCCTCTCTCCCTCCATAAATAGCCTGTCATCCTCTGATGTCATAGACAGTGTGGCTGGATTTTGTTTCTCAGGTCTAGCCCCATGCCCCTGAGTGATGCCACCATCTCAGACCAGCCCCTCCAGCCTTTATTGGGACATTAGGGAAAGTGATATGTGATTACAACATGCTGCCTTTTGCTTATTGATGCATGGACCATTGTACTTATATGGACTTTAATGTACCACATTATTAGATAAGTAAAACAGCTGCATTTTTCTTATTTTATGGCCATATTTTTCTTTCAGTTTACTGTGTATGAACCTAAGCCTAAGGCTATGTTTACTATAGTATTTTGGTTAGTATTTTGATCACCATTTTTAACCAAAACCAGGAGTGCTTTGAAAATACAGAAAAGGTGCAAATCTCTTATAGTTTGTCTCTGTCAGTTTCGCTCCTGGTTTTGGCTGAAAATACTGACCAAAATACCATAGTTACCAATTACCAAATATTTTCCAGGGACGCTTTAGTGTTAAAAAGGGGTGTGGCTTATTGTGGGTGTGGGCTTGTAGGTGTGTGGCCTATCATGGGTGTGGGTTCAAAATTTTCCAGTTAGAATTTACAGTCAGAACAACACAAAAGGAGCATTATACACCCCAGTATTAGGTCACCAGTATATTACACCCCCCAGTTTCAGGTCCCTGGCATATTACACACCCCAGTTACAGGTCCCCATTATATTACACACGCCACTCAGAGCAGGCTGAAACTCAGAGATAGCATTCTACTGACTGACTGTATATACTGGTAGTTTGTACCCATATGATGCAGCTGCACCCCATATCATCATACTACTACCCCTTCATCCTCCTGCCCCTCCATCATCATATTACTACCCCTTCATCATCCTCTTTGCCCCTCCATCATCATACTATCCCCTCCACCCTCCTGCCCTTCCATCATCATAGTACTACCCCCTCCATCCTCCTGCCCTTCCATCATTATACTACTACCCCCTTCATCCTCCTGTCCTTCCATCATTATAGTACTACCCCTCTCATCCTCCTGCTCCATCATCATACTACTTCCCCCTTCATCATCATACCAGTACCCTCTTCAGCATACTCTTATCCCTTCATCTGTATTTGAAACAAAAAAAGCTATACTTACCTCACCAGTATGGTTCCTCTAGTCCCCAAGGGACTCCTCTACCTGCTCTGCATGAGTGACCTCACTCACGCTGCAAGGGGGCGTGGCTTACCATGGCAGGGGCGGGGCTTCCCTGGACATACCCGGAACATGGTTTTGCCAGGGCTGTCTCCTCAGAATCAGGACAGTTCCGGCAAAACCGGGACTGTTGGCAACTATGAAATACTGTATGTAAACATAACCTTAATCTTCTGCTACATTTACAGTTTAGTAGTTTGTATGAGTTGCTCTTAACAATAGTAATCTATGACAATGTATATTCTCTGTAATACTAAATTTACTACTATACCTACAACTTCAACATCTATTTTGATGGAAAGTAGTACTACCTATCCTATATTTGAATTTTGTACAGCAATGTGGCAGGTCTATTTCATTTACAAATGTTTACAGATAGATGAGCTGCTTCCCTGCAAAAGACAGCACTAACATTAGCACTAAACGTCACAACTGATCTTTGCCGTTCTATTCTATTTATGAGCATAAACCATGTAACCCTTACCTCCCTGCATAACTAATATCCGGAATCTGCCAGTGTTGTTTAACTCCAGCTCTAGGTAGAAAGGATTAACTATTGCAGCATTTAAATACATAAACAATTTTTCTTTTTACTATATTTTGTCTTATTTTTACAATTTTATTCAAATCATATCACCTGCAGCACAAAACAGAATAAGTGATCAAGTTGAAATCGGTGAGTTCGGATTATTACATATCATCTTGTTAATCCATAGAATTTGCATGCCTTGTGTCTTAACCCACCACTTACTGGAGTGCCAGGGCGTAATACAAATAAATTTATGACAAATTTATAACATTCTATTAAAATCAATGGAAAAATTCTCACAAGAGTAAAGACTGAATTTACCCACATGGGTCTGCATACCCACCAATGGGGCACCTGGGGGAACACACTTTAAAATACACATAGTAGGCAAAAGGGCCCGGGAAAGTCTGGAAGCAACTACAAAAAGGTGGGGCTTTAAGTAGAAGTGAGGCTCCTGGGCATTTGGTAGTAGTCCTAGGGCAGGCTTTAAGTGCCTGGAATTATTTTGCCATCTATAAATGTGGCCACATTTTTGCAAATATTCTTTATGAAATACATTATACAGTTTTGTGCCAACAGCACCTGTGAAACGATAGATAGATAGATAGATAGATAGATAGATAGATAGATAGATAGATAGATAGATATCACACGAAAATCCAAAGCACTCCAGCACAAAGTGAAAAAAGGTGGTGGTCCACTACAAAAATGTGCAAAAACACAGGATGCAACGCTTCAGTTCTCTCACAGAACTGTTTTCAAGCATGATGCTTAAAAAAGATTCTGTGAGAGAACTGAAGCGTTGCATCCTGTGTTTTTGCATATTTTTGTAGTGGACCACCACCTTTTTTCACTTTGTGCTGGAGTGCTTTGGATTTTCGTGTGATGCTTGGGGATCCCCCTTGCCAAGGGATTTGTATCCAACTGCACCAGCCAGGGGTGGATTAACTTTACCATAGGCCCGGGGCTGTTCACCAAGCCTGGGCCCCCCCACCCCACTGTAACTATGGCAGCACTAGCCTGGCGTTCATAGTACAGTATAGATAATGTCATGATGTCCTGATTTGTGCAAAATTGCCATTGAAAAAACTGTGATTTTTTGCAAATCATGGCGGAAGTGTAGCCAGGAGACAATACACCACTGAAAGTATACGTTTTTTGGGTGGTCATGGGCCCCCCAGGAGCTCAGGGCCCCGGGCTGCCGCCCGAAACACCCCTATTATAATCCACTACTGGCACCCGCTACACCTGTGGGGAGGTGCGGCTCCTCTCTCCTCCCTAGATAGATAGATAGACAGACAGACAGACAGACACAGATAGATTGATAGATAGATAGATAGATAGATAGATAGATAGATAGATAGATAGATAGATAGATAGATAGATAGATAGATAGATCCCGAGTTACAAACAATCCTTTGTGGTCAGATTGTCCAGATATGTTTCCTTCCACCTGTATCCTAGTTCTTGCAAACACTGCAAATAGATGTAATAGTGACAGCTGAATCTAAATGGATAACATTGCCAAACCTGAACATTTTGCCAGGTTTGCTCAACACTACTTGTGAGCAGTAATTGTACAACTACAATCAGTGCCACTAATACAGGTTAGGGCTATGTTCACACAAGGTTTTTATGTGAAAATATGGTTGTATTTTAATAATTACAGCCCTAAATGATGATTATTATTTGTCATAAGTATTAAAATAAGACCTTATTTCCTGCTCAAAATAACGTCCCTTACAAAAGTGCGGCCAAAAACAAAAGTTGTGTGAACATGGCTTAAAACCTGAAAGAAAATATTATGTGCGAACAGGCAAATACAACTAAATATATGTAACATAAACAGCAGGTATTCACAACCATTGTATTTAGTCAGGAATACCTAACAGCTTACATTATAAATGGACATGTCTGTATTTTTTTGACAGTATAAGATTTTAAATGATAATTTTAACCTCTGGAAATAGCTGTGGTCCTCTACAGTTCCTGGAGAAAATTATACTTCCTCCTGCCTTAATCAATGTGGAAATGAGGTTCATTTGCTTGAGTATCAACAGTGAATGTCTTACCTCTTACCACTAAGCTATCAGCATATTACCATCCATCATATCATTCAGAACAAAGAATAGCTATGATAAAAGCATGAATAAATACTAGTTACTTATTGGTTAAAGAAAACATTTTATAAGGTTATTATTGTAGTACTACCGTGCATTTTATACACAAGTCTGCTTTTTTTTATTTATTTTTCTGCACCAAAAGTGCCTATAATACAGGGTCACAGCCCCCATGCACATGGCATTGCTGCCGTATGCATGAAACAAGAGAAATAAATGTTTCTGTTAATAGATATCCACCCATTAAAAGGATGTCTTTTTTGCTTTTATTCAGTCAACTACAGAGTAGTGATGGTATTATTATTTTTATTATTAGAATCACAAAGAATTCCCTTGACTATTTTACCTTTGCTTTTCTTTCCACTCTTTTTCACTTTGCTATACATATATGTGTGAATTTGCATACATATATATGTTTCTTTTTTCATCTTCATCTTTTTTTCCCCCTAGACTACCTGTGCATGTATATAATAAATATCTAATACTGAGCATTTGATACATCCACAGGCAAGGAATTCCAGCTGATCATTAAGTCCTCACACCCAGATGAAGGATATGAAGACCATGATACCTTAGGTGAAGAGGTGACTGAGTCTCCTGAGGATACTGTGGCAAGAAATGAAATAGAAGCTACCCAATGGAATGAAACACTGAACACAACACAGTCTCCAAGCACCACATCACAGCAGAGCCATGAAGGTATTGTAAAGCTGCCCCATTAACATGTGGTTTTCTGGAAATTTACAAATTGGGCTATGTTCCCATATCTTTTTGGGCGGCCATCATTTTGTGTGAAAAAGTGTGGGAACATAGCCTTACTGAGCTATTAAAATTTGTCCATTTTAATTCATATATAATGCCAGTCTTTCTTATGTCACTTGGACAACCAGCAATAAGAGCTGCTTATTATAGGTACAGACCAAGCCATAATCAAACATAATGCTTTATCTGTTTGTAACCTAGCCTTTGTTGAGCAGAACATTTTTGATTCATTCAATCTTGTCATGGCCGCTTGTGCCTCTTGTGCCGCCCAACCCGATCCCTTACTTCTGGCAGAAGGTCTCCTGCGTCCCCTCGGGCCTCTGGTCCCTCCTTCCTCCCCGGCTCCCGTATGCCGCTCTGTACGCCGTGGGGTCTCTGTCTCTGAGTCGGCACGCGCCAACTCTGCTATGTCTTAAAGGGGCAGTGTCCCCACTATTGGTCTGGCCATTCCCTGCCCTTAATAAAAACTGTCCCTTCCTGTTCCCTAGTGCCGGATCTATAGTGCTCATTGCCTATCAGAAAAGGGGTTCCTCAGCTACTGTGATTTCTAGTGTGCCAGTCCTTTTGTTATCGTTCCCTGACTCCACTTCTGTTTGCTGCCAGCCCTGACCTATCTGCCTGTTCCTGATCACATCCCTGCCTAACGTCTTTGTACTTCGCCTCTCCTCGCAACCAACACAAGCAAAAACGCGCCAGGGGTAGCGACCTGGGTGTCGCCTGCCGCAGCAAGCCCGTCCTGCCTTACAGCGGGCTCTGCTGGAGACCAGCGGCCCCTTAGACTCTGCTCCCTGGTGCAGCTTAATACCATCGCTTGTGTAGGTTATGCGGATCCACTGCATCCAGCCGTTACAAAATTTTTATGGTACTGTATGCTTATAAATCACTCAAATGACAGAAACTTTATTGGTACGCTTATAAATCACTTAAATCACAGAAACTACACTGGTACACTAAAAAATCACAGCAACTTTATTGGTACACTTACAAATCACTGAAATCCCAGGAACGTACAAATAATGATGAATATTAAACAGTGATTTAATTTACTGATCTCTTCCGGTTTATTTATCTGCAGTGGGAATTAATGGAGAGCTAAGAAGGAAACGTCAGTCTGAAACAATGTCTGAAGGTAATCTTTTATCGACCAAATATTCCTGAGGAATGTTAGGGTTTGTGCTCTTTGAGGCAGATAAAATGAATCATTTTTATAACATATATATCATTAAACATTATAGCAACAAATTATTCATACTCTTTATCTTAGGTGTTTTTTAAAAGGGCGGAGGAGGTAACTGCTTGATTTAGAAGACTTTTCATACTTGAAGGAAGTGCTAGGTAACAGCATCCTGATGTAGCTGCTAGGTAACAATGCAGCAGTAATGATAAGTGACTGATACAGAACGGGAATAGAATATGACAGTAAAAATATAGTATAGGAAGCAAACAACAACAAAATTGAAAGAAGGTGAAAACATAAAAGCACGTCCATTCGGTTATTGTTAGTATTATTATTCTTTATTACAGTATGACAATCTGATGTATAATTTCTTAATTACTTTTAGGCTATGTGCACATATAGTATTTTCGTCTGCACATATAGTATTTTCGTCAGTCTTTTTTCAACCAAAACCAGGAGTGGGTTGAAAACACGGAAACTGTGCAAATCTATTAGAATCATTATAGTTTTCCCCTCTCAATTTCATTCTTGGTTTTGGTTGAAAAAAGACTGACCAAAAGACTGACGGAAATACTATACTACTATAGCCATAGAATCCTTTCTAGCTTTTTTTTTTTTATACATTTAGTGAGATTATAACACACTAAACTGGAGGGGGACTGCACTGCCCAGAGGGGTGCTACCTAGGGCATACTAAAACAACAACTAGATTATTTATTCACAATGCACTTTTTACATAGCACCTTATAGCAACTGGTAATTTGGTTTGTATAGGTATTTATTGGTCAGGGAGGGTTGAATATGCATTTATAATTGGGTTGTAGGCCCGGGAGTTTCTTTGTATTGTATAAGTCTTCCATGTTGTTTTGTGGGTGGTTTTTTAATTGTCTTTAATTGTCTTATCATGTCTTTAATTGTCTTATCATGTATGAGGATTCTAGTCTGTTATTTTGTGATGCCAATTATGTATGTTATATAAAGATTTATTATTTGCATTTTTGGGTGTGCTCCTTTTCCAGTTTGGCATAGTTTTCCAGTTTTTTTTTGTATTTAGTGAGATTATGATTTCATTTATCATGCATATATTAATGGACAAATGCTCAGATCTGATAAAAGTATTTTAATTTTTGCACTTTCGTTTTTTCCTCCATGTGTTAAAAAAAAAATAAAAAAAAAATAGAAAAAGGAGGGGGGATTTAAACTTTAATTATGGAATGAATTTATTTATATATTTAAAAATGTGGTTTTTTTCCACGCAAACTTTTGTTGTCTCTCTAGAGGACTTTTATGATCAATACAACAATACATACTGTATGCACTGCATTAATCCATTATCACAGCACTTAAATGCTACAGGCTGCTGAAGCCTGTAGCAGGTGCCGATTACCGACAGCCACAGAGGCTTAGAAAAGGCCCCAGGCTGCCTGTTGAATCGATCGGTTTCCTGCACCATTGCACCACCAATGATGTGCAGCCGGGCCATTTAAATGCAGCTCTCAGTTTTGACAGCGGCATTTAAATAGTTAAAGGGATCAGTCTGGGTTGGCTATTAGGCCAATTAGGCTATGATGTTCACACAACGTAAAAAAAAAATACACCCGTTATTGACGCAATTTATTTGACTTCAATGCAGTGCATTTAAGTCAATGGGATGACAGACGTCCTATGCACACAATGTATAAAATTATGGATGTTGTCTGCATGAACATCAAAATAACAATCATGTCAATTATTTTCGAATTCTATTGCAAACAGCGGACTTTATTTTGTTGTTCACACACAATTTTTCTTTTTTAACCATCCTTAATATTAAAGGGAATCTGTCAGCTCCCGGGCCCTTTCTAAGGTGCTGATAGTGTGCAGTAGTTGGCAGTTTCCTAGTGAGTATGGTGCTTTTTGGTAATTTTCTGTGCAGCGGATTATGCACAATTTCATCTCTCCTACTGTACTAAAGAGGCGTTGTTCGTGCCACACTCTGGCACACCTCTCCACTCCTTCCCCTCCCTCCTCTTCATGAATAATCAATGCTGCCCGGCCTCCTGCTCGCTCAGCTGTCAGCCAGTGTCTTGATTGCAGATAGATCAGTTCTCTGTAATAAGTTTATGTCTAAAAGAAACACTCAGCTATAGTTGAAGCTGTGGTTTAGGGGTAACTCACCTGTCTAGAGACCTGCCAGCAGTTCATTCTCTGGTTCAAATCCCCTGAGGGAAATGAAATATAGGTCTTTATTTATGTTTTAATAATTATTGTATCGTTTTTAAGGCTATGTTCACACACAGTATTTT
Organism: Dendropsophus ebraccatus; assembly: GCF_027789765.1. Classification (NCBI taxonomy): domain Eukaryota; kingdom Metazoa; phylum Chordata; class Amphibia; order Anura; family Hylidae; genus Dendropsophus; species Dendropsophus ebraccatus. The sequence continues at coordinate 134,624,887 of NC_091454.1, forward strand.
TGCTCAATATTTTGGTCAGTATTTTGCAACCAAAACCAGAAGTGGATTGAAAACACAGAAAGGCTATGTTAACACTATGTTCACGCTATGCTCCAGTAGTCTACATGACTGGTGAAAGCAGATACAGTGAAGGGAGGCAGGCTGTGCAGGGGAATCGAAGCAAGGAGTCCGGAAGCGGTTCCATGAAGTCAAGTGACATAAACTTATTGTAGAGGCGCGCTGTATGGGAGGAAAAAATAAAATGTTTCATAATCTGTGTTGTTTCATTATCTCAACACTGTGCAGTATGGGAGTCAGTGACATGAGCGAAAAACACGGGCATAATTTCTAGAACCTAGATAACCCCTTTAAGGGATGTATGAGTAAACAATGTCACCATATACTGTATGTGCCATCTGTAAACATTATGTGCCATCTGTAAACAACAGAAACGGATGGATGCATTTGTTATAAATAGTTTTTTCTGGACATTTTTATTACAATAAAGACTAGAATATTTTATCCAATGCCCAAAACAAAGAAAAATACATTAAAGGATACCTTTGTTTTAAGCATGATACAACATGTCAGAGGCTTGTATTGGTCGGGGTCCAAGTGCTGAGACCCCACAGATCGTTACAATGAAAGGGCAGTCGTGTGCAGCAGTGCACACTCTAAATCTTCATCGCCGGCTCACTGCTTAAGTAGCAGTCAACAAAATTATAATGGAGCCCTATGGAACCTCTAGAACAGCGATTAGCGGAAGTTCTATAGGGCTCCATTATAATTCTGTCGACTGCTACTTTAGCAGTGACAGCAGAGACGAGCGCGTCCGCCCCTTCATTCTAATGATCGGCAGGGGTCTCACCACTCGGACCCCGACTGATACAAACCTCTGACATGTTGCTATGACGGAAGTTTGTTTAAAGGATAGATACCCTTTAGGGTATAAACCCACACACCGTATACACAGCAAATACGCAGCAGATGTGTTGGTGAAGATTTGATTCTGTGTTCAGCTATTTAGATCTAATTGCTGCGTATTTGCTGCGTATTTGCTGCGTATCGCAGTAGTAAATACGCTGCATATACGGTGTGTGGGTTTATACCCTTAAGCTTTTTCAGTATTTGTGTGAAAAGTAGGCTATGATATAATAGAGTCTCAGAAATCATTGTAGGTGTTAGAAAGTTTTAACTAAATTTAGTAACTCCTAAAGTAAATGTTCTCTAATTTCAGGTCATTGTTTGCAACCTATGGATGAAGGATTTTGTTCGAATTATACCTTGCTTTGGTATTACCATTTGAAGGCTGATGAGTGCCGTCCATTTGTTTATGGTGGTTGTGGAGGAAACCATAATCGTTTCCAAAGTAAAGAGAAGTGTGAACAGAGGTGTAAATCAAAAGCAGGTTAGAACTGTTTAAAACTCTTAAATTATAAATTAATATATTGCTATAGTAAAAGAAACATTGGACTGCAGAAATATTTGTGTGTGATAGCACATATCCTCATAGCATTTAAAGAGTATTCCTGTTTCCACAAAATTGTAATAAAATGCTGGGAGAAAAAAGTAAAAAAAGACATACTTGCCTACCCTTAATCACCCGCAGCTACCGCTGTAGCTCCTGATCTTCTCTCTCTGGCCCCCTAATGCCTTTCTCTCTGTCTGCTTCTTGTATAAGTATCCCGTATTGGCCATTCATAGGTCTTGCGCTGACCTCTTATCTTGGAAGTAGGCAGAGCAGACAAGTACCAGAGGGCAGGAATAAGCCAGAGGCTATAGCAAGGATCGTCAGGAGACATGGGGTGGGTAAGTATGGCTTTTCTTTTCTTCTTTTTTTTTTCTACAGCCCCAGCTTCATATATGATTTTTAATGGCAGCAGAATACTTCCTTAAAAGCTATTGCAATGTTTGCAATCATTTAATATTGTTCTGATAAATATAGAACAAAAGTTTGAATAAATTGCAATAAGTAATGTTTTTTGTTTTTACAGCTGCCATGCATACATAGTGGCCCAGATTTGCTAAAAATGTCTAATTTTTACACAGTGCAAACTTTCATTGCATAGTTTAAGAATGCACCATATTATGTTGGCTTATGCTGTTTGATAAGTCTGTAACATTCTTAGACACTCTAGACTCAGTTTAGAGCAATTATTAGTTGGCTTCATGCTTTTTTGACACACTGGCCCAGATCTTCTGTCAGATTTATCAGTATCGTCTTCTATTAGTTTGTTTAAAATGCGCCAGAATTTTGAGCCATATTTTGGCACATTTTTCACACAAAATAAAAAAAACAATGTTCCTGCTTAATTTCTTCCATTAAACCAGTATTTTTTAATCCAAGTTACTTATAAAATGCATACAGGGTAGCATTTTGCAGTACTCTATAAGTAGAGAAATAATTATTATTTTACAAAAAAATAATTGTGCACATGGTAAGTATTCTCATCTGGTACACAGGACCTAGATCTTCAGATCATGGGCTCCCTGGCCCCCTCTGAAGGTAGTCGTAAAGTCAAAAACAGCTGAAGCCAGAAGTTAAGCACTCTGCGTAACTCCGATTGACTTGAATGAGGATTACGCAAATGGGGTGACCTGCAAGCTACACTTTTTTCATAACTCTGGCAGTTACTCAAACAGCATGGCACAAAGGGTTACCAGCTCAGGTTTTTTGATTCTCAACCACATCTAGCAGCTGTGAAGAGCCCATAGGGGGTCAGAGAGGCCTCGATCTAAAGATGGATGTGACCCACATCTAGGGAACACTTCTAGCCTATCCTGTTGATATGCCATAAGTGTGCCAGAAAGGTATACACCTTGTTCACACAACATATGTTTTGTATAAATCACGTCCGTTGTTGTAATTTGCAACAACGGCCATGATTTATACAAAACATATGTTGTATGTGAATTAATGGAATCCTGGGCGGAGCGGATGCGCCCGCATCCGAATTCACTAGAAAAGAAGATCATCTGGATGATACTGCAGTACCGTCCGGGATGATTTTCAGTAACACCAGACATTATTTGTCCTGTCCGGGTCACAGAACGGCCGGTCTCATACCATGTGTGAACAAGGCCTTAAAGTGTACTTGCCATGAGGGCCACTGTGGTTGGAAACCATGGTAGCCAAATAGCCATGGATACCAAAACTTCCACCCGAAGCCTGGAATTCACTGCTGATCCAGCAGCAGTCCTCATGACAGGTACACTTTAATAACATAGGAATATTAAATGTACTGATACTATGTGATAGCATATACACCTAGACGTAAATTACAGTGGGGAAAAAAAGTATTTAGTCAGTCACCAATAGTGCAAGTTCCACCACTTAAAAAGATGAGAGGCGTCTGTAATTGACACCATATGTAGACCTCAACTATGGGAGACAAAATGAGAAAACAAATCCAGAAAATCACATTGTCTGATTTTGTAAGAATTTATTAGCAAATTATGGTGGAAAATAAGTATTTGGTCAGTAACAAAATTTCATCTCAATACTTTGTTACATATCCTTTGTTGGCAATGACAGAGGTCAAACGTTTTCTGTAAGTTTTCACAAGGATGGCACACACTGTTGTTGGTATGTTGGCCCATTCCTCCATGCAGATCTCCTCTAGAGCAGTGATGTTTTGGGGCTGTCGCTTGTCAACACAGACTTTCAACTCCCTCCAAAGGTTTTCTATAGGGTTGAGATCTGGAGACTCGCTAGGCCACTCCAGGACCTTGAAATGCTTCTTACAAAGCCACTCCTTCGTTGCCCTGGCGGTGTGCTTTGGATCATTGTCATGTTGAAAGACCCAGCCACGTTTCATATTCAATGCCCTTGCTGATGGAAGGAGGTTTGCACACAAAATCTCACGATACATGGCCCCATTCATTCTTTCATGTACCCGGATCAGTCTTCCTGGCCCCTTTGCAGAGAAACAAACCAAAAATAAAGTGCCCTAAAGGTAGGTAATCTGGATGGTTCAAATACCAAAACAAATTTATAAGGGCCAAAAGCCCAGATCACATCCAGTAAACCTACCACTAAGTAAAACGTAACTTTTAATAACTTTCAAATAGAAATAATAAGTATAAAGTTGTGCTCATTAAAATCACAGAGCTTCCATAACCTTCTACAGTGAATCAACCTATATCTGTATAGTCATAGTAGCTGCAGACTACTGACTACCTCGTAGTATATTACTATCTAACTGGGCTATGAAAGCAATGAATTTAAAATCAACCGCACAGCCCCTCAACTAGTTTCACCCACACATGGGCTTCATCAGGAGGAGGGCTTACATAGACTGGTTGCCTATTGCAGATTCAGTCTTCACCACCTGGTGCAGAGCTACAATTTTGTTTCTGGTGTCCTTTGACAGCTCTTTGGTCTTCACTATAGTGGAGTTTGGAGTCTGACTGTTTGAGGGTGTGCACAGGTGTTTTTTTATACTGATAACAAGTTTAAACAGGTGCCATTACTACAGGTAATTAGTGGAGGAAAGAGGAGACTCTTAAAGAAGAAATTACAGGTCTGTGAGAGCCAGAAATCTTGATTGTTTGTAGGTGACCAAATACTTATTTTCCACCATAATTTGCAAATAAATTCTTACAAAATCAGACAATGCGATTTTCGGGATTTGTTTTCTCATTTTGTCTCTCATAGTTGAGGTCTACCTATGATGTAAATTACAGACGCCTCTCATCTTTTGGGGAGAACTTGCACTATTGGTGACTGACTAAATACTTTTTTTCCCCACTGTATGTCCTACATGAATATTATTACATGGTATTTTAAAGATAATGTAGATACATTAAGCCACTTCCAGACATGGTTGATTTGTTGCAAAGCTGACAGGTTCTCTTTCCATGTACATCCACTTGCTGTACTTCCTGCTGTTTCCTTATCCTGCATTAAAGATATTGTTGGATGTAAATCCACTGGAGCAAGAAGATAAAAGAGTGTCTTTAATGTTGTTCCAATATTTAGAATTATCCAAACATCCTACTTTAATTACTGGCAAAAGCAGCCAGAGAGCATACATCCTCTTATGTGCCTTGTGCCATGGCAGTGTAATCCTGTGTACAGACCATCTGCACTATAGATTACATTGATAAGACTATTCCATGAAATGGATCCAAAGGTTTCTAGTTACATCTGCTTTCAAGATATGTATCTCTGTTCATACACTAACATTCAAGATTCTGCATAAAAAGTATATAGTAGAAATGTGAAGTTAGCCTTTCTAACAGCTTGAATGTCAAGTGTTAAACTGACAACGTGAGCAGTAATCTAAGGTATAATATATCTTTTTGTCTTTCAGAACCATCCCTGGGGAGGTGATAATGTTCCTGGTTGATCATACAGTATACGTGTTAGCAGATGATGCATTTTTCATGCATTTGAAGACTTTATCCTGACTAAACCTAATCAGTGCAGGCTGTATGTGTAGGAAGGGATTTGAAGCCGAAAAAATCCAAAATTTCTTAAGCATCATAGTGTAGCTGCATTAGAAACATCCATTGGATGGTATAATAAGGTCATAGGATAAAGGAGCGGTTTATCACGGGTTACTGCTTTGTACGTAACAGAAACGTTTATTGTTTGTTTCATTGTGATATGTTTTTTTTTACTTTCATTTACCTTGTTTATTACAAAATAGTAATATTAATCTAAATTATATTTTTTACAGAGAAAAAGTAATGCATTGATTAAAGGAGGCAAATAGCATAGTGAATCTTTATGTGAAAAACCTAAGATAGAAAAAGTTTTTAGTGTAAGTTGGTAATTCTTCTCCTTCATTGAGTAAAATGTTTAAAAGTGTTAATGACGCAGCATGTAACTAGGTGAAGTAATGTTTTGAATCTGACATGTGACTCCTTAGTAATATTTATGCACCTCAGTCACTGCCAGACACTGCTGCTTCTTTACATCATCTCACATGGTCCTTACATGCTTACCTTTGCACAATATAAAATTAAATGTAATTAATTCTTAATTATAACGTCTAAAGATGTGTTATATCACTTGTCTATGAGATCCCTGTGCATATCAGTATCTTGCATGTAGCATAATATTATTTGCTTGTGGTATGGATTAACATGATAATCATACTAGCTTATATGTCCTGTTTTGTAATGTAAATTGAGTTACCACACTGGAAACTTTTTGCTGGCCCTCAGTTTTAAAGGAAGTCTCAGTAGTGAACGGTCAAAACTTTTTAAATGTCTTTGACATTTCAAAAGTTTTTTTTGTGTTTTTTTTTTTAACAGGGTTATCCAACAGAATAAAAAATAAACTTCTGGAGTAATACACACTGCTATTCTAATACCATGAATGCAAAGACAGACACTCCCCAGTATAATTTTCAACTTTAGCCCCTCTCCTCACTCCTCTGAAGCCCCTTTCTTTTCATTTTTTTAGAACAAGTACACTGCAGTCTGTCTCTTTGTCTTCCTCTACTGACTGCATAACAAGTAGTCCCTTACGGACAGCTCCAAAGATAAACAGATTAATACCACTGCAATGGAATCTAATGTCTCCTGAATTTTCTTCTCCACTTCTGTCAAAAATTATTATTTATGCTTCATATACTTAGTTTATGCACATCTCTGATGCTGCGTTTACACGAAACGATAATTGGCCCGATCGTACGATTAACGATGTCGGAGTAACGATTTATTTTTCATAACGGTCAGCGTTTAGACGGTACGATATATCGTACGGAAATTCATTTTGCGATCGTTTTGCGATTGCTTAAGCCTATCTCACACATTGGTTAAATTGGCGAACGACTGTTTACACGGAACGATCTGCGAATTTTTTACGAACGGCGAACAACGATTTTGGAACATGTTGAAAGATCAAAATGAACGATTTCTCGTTCGTCGTTTGATCGTTCGCAGCGTTTACATGTACGATTATCGTTCGAATTCGATTGTTATCATGCAAATTCGCACGATAATCGTTTCGTGTAAACGCAGCATAAGTCTATATATTTAAATGGAGGGAAAATGCACACAAGGGGGTATTTATCAATACACTAGTTTAACATAAAACCTTGCATGCCTCTCAGTTAATCCGGTGAATCTGACACAGGGCAGTAACAGAAACCTACACCAGTCCACTAGCAGGCGTAAATCATAAAAAAACAGGTACAGGATGAGGCCATGCCTTCTCACACCTTGTCGTGCCTTCCTGCTCACCTTTCAGGTAAACCCGCATATGTCTCCTTTTCCTCAACGTATAGACATTTTTGAGAAATTCCACTCAGGTTTTTTTTTTTTATTAAAGAAAACCTCTGCTATAGCAATGAAATTTAGGTATGAGTATACAACTAAGGACATGAATGTCTGAAATACCTTGGATGAACTAGCTTGTATCACATATAGAATGCTGAGCTGACAAAAGGATTTTTAATAAAAGCAGTTACTATTTAAACATCAAATTTACTTGTGGAGCTTGCATGAGGCTAGCATGGTTGGATGGTGGATCCATGTGGAGTAGTTAGGAATGTTCTAAAAAATGGTGAAATAGTTTTTTGCATTACCCTGCATGTGTGTCCATAATCCCTTTATCTTTATCTCTGCTCCTACGCAAGCAGTTGCGAAGAAAAAAACATATAAGCAGCTGTACGCAGAGTGGTAACAATGGAGAGCTGCTTTAAGTGTCATCAAGGGAATATGTACTATAAAGGCAATCAGTATCATCCAATTTGCATTCAGTGATGCAGATCTCTGACTTCAGTGTGATGCTGAATTGTCCATCTGAATATATAATCTATGAGCAAACAAGGGAGTGTGGAATCAGCATGAAGTTCACAGAAAAAAAGATAGGGCAAACAAGCCCTAGGCACCTTAATTTATTGGGTTATAACAGGCACTTTCAGGAGGGGACACATCTTGAACTTTGCTATGCTTCTCTCTCTCCACTAGGTGTATTCATGGTTGTCATTTGTGCTTTCAGATCTGATACGGTGTTAAAAGGGCACTCTGGCCTGGGGGTATTTATGAGCTATGGCCGGGGAGGGGGGTTTATAGACGTCGGCGGTTACTTACCTCCCCGGATCGCACCGCCCCGTACACCGGTCCTGCGGCCGCTTCCTGGTTCCGGTTCCGCTGAATGGCTGAGCTGCCTTGAGACGTCATGGGGGGGGGGTGGACACGGGTGTACAGGGCGGTGCGATCCGGACACGGCGCTGGAACCAGAGAGGTAAGTGACCGCCGCAGTCTATAACCACCCCCTCCCTGGCCATAGCTCAATAATACCCCCGGGCTGGAGTACCCATTTAAGAGTGGACTAGTGATGAGTAGGCTTCATAGAATATCCCCTCCCCCAGCCACCCCGCACCTGTCCGTCCTGCCGGGCTCGAGCTGCACAGTCATTGACTGCAGCAGGAGAGAGAGCAGGGAAGGCGGCCAGTGGGATGGATGGGTGCTGGGGGGCTAGGGGAGGGCGGCCTGTGGGCATGATGGACAGATGAGGGGGGCCTAGGGAAGGGCTAGGGGAGGGCGGCCGGCAGGATGGATGGGTGTAGGGGGTTCTTGGGGGGCTAGGGAAGCTTTCTTTTATGCATCATGAAAAGAAATTGCCTAAAGGAGCCAACCCCAAGATCAACATTTGAAGGCACAATTGGAACACAAAGTTTAAAGAATGAGTCTGTTGGGGCAATGCCTGATGGTCTGTAATGGAATTACAGGAGACATTTATTACTATATAGTCTTTTCTGTTATTACTATTATAGTTTTGACTTTGTTGCCCTGGCCTATATGTACCCAGTTCTGTTTCTGTTTTCTTTTTATTTTAAATTCTACTTTGTTCTACTTTAAATTAAACAAAACAAACCATTATTAAACCTTTGACCCTCCACATTTAGTTAACGGTTGTGCAGAAATTGATATGTGAATTATCTGAGAAAAGGGATGTATGTTATATTATTAAACTTATATACTGTATGAATTGCCCTTTTTACGTTTTTTCACACTTCTTTTCAGTTAGTAACTTGCTTTGTTTATCAGACAAAGCATCTGGTTTGCTATTTTAGTAGGCTAGCAACATAACAATTCGTTGTACTATTATTATAATTACCTTCCTTGCATGTACCCTTGTGATCTGGGGTTATACCACTAACAGCAGAATATCTTCTCTTCTGATCTACAATATAATGTATATGCAGTCATACCTGGCAATGATTTAAAACGCTTGCAAAGGTGCCATTACTTCCGCAGAGCTAAGATCTACATTGTATCCTCAGATTTTATATTGTGTTTGCTTAAAGTGCTTTTCTCTGAAGAAATAAGCAGATTAATTGCATACCTCAGGGTCACACTACTAGACCTGGGCACCTAATCTGCCAGAGATCTAACATCAGAAGAAACTGCTGAAGAAGGAGACCAAGAAAAGAATTCCTTTAAGATTTACCCACTCTTGACTTGTTGATGGCCTTCTGAATATGGCTAGCAAAGAGCATTTTACTAGTTTAGCTTCCCTCAGAAATCCTTGACATATTGCCCTTTGCAAGTGCATGAATAACCAATGACTTCATTTAAAATATTGTCATGGAGTTCTAATTAAAAGGAGGAGGAATCGAGGGTCTACGACCTTTCTGAGTTGTGGGCAAGTTCATTTTCACTCATACCCAAGCAATTAGTCAACAGAGAAGCAAGGTGGTGTAGTTAAATACTTGCCAGAACATTATTTAGTTGTTACAAACATCCTAAGGTCCATTTACACGTACAGGATAAAGAGCAGATTTGATGTTTCAGATCTGAAGGATACACAGCATAAAATCTGCAGCACCAATCTGCTGCAGATCCTGTACGTGTGAATAAGCCCTAAAGGGATTTTCACACACAGATTTGTTGCACAAAGTTCTGCAGCTGAACACATCGGTTTCATTTATGTGAATGAGGTTGTTTTGGCAACAAGCACAAGGATTTCTGAAAGCCTGTTCAGATTAATGAAATAGCTGGAGAAATTTTCTATGTGTCAAATTACCCAAAACAGGAACATTAAGTTAACCACGCTTAAAATATAAGAAATATTTCCTACTGCGTTTGATGTTGTTAACACTGTAAATCTTTTTTGCTCGTCTTAAAAAAACTAATTATATTGATGAAATATTTGGTGATCATTTAGAACAGTCATGTCAAACTCTGGCCCGCGGGCCAAATTTGCCATTATTTTTGGCCCACCAGGCAATTCAAAGTTTGAATTACATCTGGCCCACTATCACATTAGGTTATAATATGGGTGGTCCGGACAGCTGCTCGGACTGCTCATATTATAATGTTGTAGGCCACAGGCAGTTTTTAGCCTATGGTGTAAGAGGTATGTGAGAGGTGTCCTGATGCCGGCAGTACAGTGACATCATCACACACATCCTGCATTGGGCACCTCCTGTGGCCTCTGGGGCCGCAGAAAAGGGTAAGTCCAAGCTAATGGGACAACCTGTCCCCCCTGGATGGGCCTACCCCTGGATATAGTAGCCCCCATACATGAGAAGATGAGTGGGCCGCTGTATCTTCACACTGGGACCGGCATCAGGAGCAGAACCAGCAGGATGGGGTAAGTATGGGATATAGCCCTATGGCTATAGGGATATAGCCCTAAGTGTTGGATATAGCCCTATGGCTGCCTGGAAACATGAATACAGCCATAGGATATGTGAATGTTTTCCAGGACTCCCTAGGGGTGCATCCAATGTCTCCAGCTGCCAGTTATCAAATGCTGAATGCTCAGGTTCGGACATCTGTAGTAAACATATGGGGTGTGGTTTTGGACACATGCATTCACTGACATGAGGAAAAAAGCCTAAGGAAACATACTGCAACAAGGAAAGGCGGACGTCTCCTAATATAGATGGCTGCCATTTTTCCTGCTATGTTCTTGTAGTGGGAACATAGCCTAGGAGTATAAGTGCATTTTTTAATGTTTTATCTTTGGAAATATGTGAAATCATTGATAAATAAGTTCTGATAAAAATAAAATAATTCTAAGGTTTAATTCAGTTTTCGTGTTTTCTAGTACTTTGCCACAAATATACATAGAGATTGTGGAAAATAAACCTATTTTTATGTACAGCAGGTTTGTAGGAATGGCCAAATAAACAGCTTGGAAAAAAAACCATTTTATTTGGGAGAGAAAGCTTCTTAACAGTTTACATAGCCTAAAGTTTCATGAGGGCTGCATATTGTAATTGTATTACAAAGTACAAGCCAGAGACCTGCAACAGCCATTGGGAAGTTTCAGCAAGCTCTGAAACTAAAGCGACTCTGTAGCCACAGTCTGCCCCCCCCCCCCCAAACTGCTTGTACCTTCAGATAGCTACTTTTAATCCAAGATCTGTCCTCAGGTCTGTTCAGCAGGTGATTCAGTTATTGTCCTATAAAACAACTTTTAAACTTGCAGCACTGTGCCAAATTGGCGTTGCTTTGGGTGTTTGTGCCCTAGGCCTGCAATGCCTTGGGAGGTTGATTGTGTATCAAAACAGATATTATGTATTAAACATTTCGACCCTCACATGAGATCTTTGTCAAGCATATGTGTCCTGTCCCTACAGAGTCACAATAGTATTATAGTAGAATAATATTTACACCTTGACATCCACCTATGCAGGGGCGGTCTTGGCATTTCTGGGGCCCCAAGCGAAGTTATGTCTGGGTCCCCCCCTCGACACGCACTCCACAACAATAGACCGCTGTGTGCTGCCCCCAGTAGTATATACCCCTTGTGTGCATTTTCCAGTAGTATATACCCCTTGTGTGATTCCCCTCAGTAGTACTGTATATACCCCTTGTGTGCTTCCCCCAGTACTGTATAGACGCCTGTGTGTTCCCCTAGTTATATATAGCCCCCGTGTGCTCCCCCAAAAGTATATAGACCCCCTGTGTGCTGTCCCAGTTGTATATAAACACCCTGTGTGCTGCCCCCAGTCGTATATACCCTGTGTGCTGCCCCCAGTTACATATACCCCCTGTGTGCTCCCCCACTAGTATATAGACCCCCTGTGTGCTTCCCCACATGTATATACCTCCCCTGTGTGCTCCCTCAGTGGTATATAGCCCCCCTGTGTGCTCCCTCACTTGGATATAGACCTCCTGTGTGCTCCCCCACTTGGATATAGACCCCTGTGTGCTCCTCCAGTAGTATATAAACCCCCTGTGTGGTTCCCCCAGTAGTATATAGACCCCCTGTGTGCTCCACCAGTATTATATAGATCCCTGTGTGTTTCCCCAGTAGTATATAGACCACTGTGTGCTCCTCCAGCAGTATATAGACCCCTTGTGTGCTGCCCCCAGTTATATATAGACCCCCTGTGTGCTCCCCCAGTTATATTTAGACCCCCTGTGTGCTCCCCGTTATATATAGACCCCCTGTGTGCTGCCCCCAGTAGTATATAGACCCCCTGTCTGTCTCCTCTTCTCTTCACTCTTGTGGCCGCAAGAGTTACTGACAGGAAGGGAGCCAATGGCTCCCGCCCTGTCAGTGCTGCTGCTGCTGCATGTAACTGTGAGCGCTCATTATGAGTGCTCATAGTTACAGTTCAGATCACAGCAGTGAGCGGGGCAGCGGCCCTGTCTAGCGGTCTTAAGCACAAGAGAAGAGTGGGGCGTGGGAGCCCCCCTGGATGTTGGGGGCCCCAAGCGATTGCTTGGGGTGCTTGGTGCCAAAGACCGCTACTGCACCTATGTTACCTCCAGCACCTAAAGTATAATATGATGGCACCACCAGTGCATCATAGGTGAGGACACTCAAATAGAAGATCCCCATCCTTGTGCACAGGATGTTGGAAAAAGCCAGCCCCTGTATTCAAGCAGCCCATTCTCCCAATACTGATTGATCCCAGGAACTATAATATTGAGGGACATAATAATGTAAGCAACAAATTTGGATGAAAATATTCAAGGATAAGTCCCATTAAAATAAGGAAAAAATTACAGGCAGGGTTACGGGAACATAATAAAGAAAGTATACTTCTCTATCCCTGTGTATCCCCTGTAGCTCTGCCTTAACGATAGCTGACAATCGACAGCCTCCAGCAGCTCTTGCTGCAACATCTTGCACCCATTTGATGGACTGTCTACTCAGCCAATCAGTTACTGGGGCAGGATACCTCTGCAGTCACTGACCAGCTGAGCGGGCAATCCATCATCGAACCGTGATCTACCAAGAAGCTGGCCAAAAATGACTTTCGGCTGTCAGAGAGTGAGATGAGAGTGATGCTACGGAAGTATACTTTCTTTGTTATGTTCACGCACCCCCTGCCTGCAGTGTATTTTTTATTTTTATGTGACTTCCTCTTTAAAGGGAAAAATCCTGGATGTTTGGATGCATGGGTGTACAACTTTTCCTGAGGTTCTGCCCAGAAAACCTGCTGATATGCCGCAGAAGCTAAGTACCTTATGAGTAGATCACTGTTACAAATATTCTTCTTCCCCCAGCAATGTATTTATAAGGTACTTAGCTTCTGCAGCATATCAGCAGGTTCTCTGGGCAGACTTTAACTAATATAGTTATACTTGTAGGGCTTATCAAGTTAAATATTTTTGCAAATACATTCATTTAGCAAACTTACATCCTTCTCCTATGTTGCTGTTTCCCTTCTATTATTGACAGCTTGTTTTATATAAATACAGTATCTCTCTTGACATCTACATTATAGCTAAATATCTACAAGCCACACTGGAACATCCCTTTAAATTTACTTTATGTAATATTCTCTTACAATGCTGCTGTAACCAGAGATAATTTGCACAGTGCAAGCTCCAGATTTGAAAAGGATGCCTAAAGTATTTTCAGACAATATTATCTTGGGCTTCACACATATAAGGTTAGGATTCAAGGGTAATAGGATATTGTTGGTTACACAATTATGAGACTTTAACTATATTTAATACATTTTTGGCTGTTCTCAAACATTGAATTAGAACTGATCTGTAAGCAGGAATAATAGAACACTTATGTTTTATAGGACGTCTAAACATGACTATATAGCTGTTGTGTAAATTCTTTTAAGGTTAAAGTCCACAAGATGTCAGTAAAGAACAAGAGACCCTGTTGTATTGTACCAGGATTCTCTTAATTTAAATCATACACAGTGCTGCATTGCTTAATGTATTCTTATATACAGTATTTTATAATAACCTTTTAAAAAAACTAAAAAAACTTTTTTTTCACTTAAAGTGAATGTATTACATATTATATTACTGATTAGAGATATATACAATAAATCTGTTTTTCAATCTGTTTCTATTGTCTGAATGTAATATTTTAATTATTTTACAATTAGAAAAATTTTATGAAAACGGACCTATTGTATCAGCTGTTTTAGCAGCATTTAGAGTTTTGCTTTACAGCAAGTCATATGGGCATATGTATAATAGACCAGATCTGACCTAATTCACTTGTACAGAAGAGTTTTCTAGATGGCCCAATATGGGGCTATGCAAGGACACAAGCGAGTGCCAATCAATGAGATCAGCGCTCGCTTGCAATGCCTTTACAAGGCACTATGAATTGCTCAGCCAGGCCACATGTACGGTCACTGTATCAATTGTGCAGCTATTAATATTCATTGTTGGTGTGGACAATAACATTTACTGTCTGTCCAGCTGCATGCCTCCTGTTTAAACAGAAAGATGTGCAACCAATAACGATAGATTTTACAGCCAGTCAAAAGATCAGGTGAAAAGCTGCATTTTCCCACTCGTTGGCTGATCGCTGGCACTTTTACATAGGACGAATATTGGCTAAATGAGCGTTTCTAGGAACAAGATTTTAGAACAATTTTATAATATAGATAGTAGAAATAATATAGTGACAGAGCATCGGAAGAGGTGGTAGATGGGGTGTATATTTGCAACCAGTAATATAGTGACCAGGGATCTGTAATCTATGTAGTTCAGATTTGGGCTGGGTTCACACACAGTATATTTCAGTCAGTATTGTGGTCCTCATATTGCAGGCTCAACCAGGAGTGGATTGAAAACACAGAAAGGATCTGTTCACACAATGTTGAAATTGAGTGGATGGCCGCCATTTAACAGTAAATAACTGCCATTATTTCAATACAACAGCAGTTGTTTTAAAATAACAGCAAATATTTGCCATTAAATGGTGGCCATCCACTCAATTTCAACAGTGTGTGAACAGAGTCTTTCTATGTTTTCAATCCACTCCTGGTTGAGGTTGCAATATGAGGACCACAATACTGACTTAAATATACTGTGTGTGAACCCAGCCTTGGGTTGGAAAAAAAAAAAGTTATCAGGGCCTGTGTTGCTGGAGTGGGGAGAGAAGAGTGAGCCCCACTCCATCCGGACAGTCTGGGTTTTGGGCTGTCCAATTAATTAGTTATCAGCTGTGTACGCCTTATAACAGGCTGGGATTGCGGACACAACTTAGCTTGATGACCTGTTCCCAGGCTGAGAGCCAAGTTGTGTCCGCAATCCCAGCCTGTTATAAGGTTTACACAGCTGATAACTAATTAATTGGACAGCCCAAAACCCAGACTGTCCGGATGCAGTGGGGCTCACCCTTCTCTCCCCACTCCAGCAACACAGGCGCTGAGTGTAGAGGCCCTTGTCTAATTAGTACAGTACACTACCGGGATAGCAGTTTAAATACTTGAAATAAGAAATTCTCATACTCATGTATATACTATATGAACTTTGCAGACCGCCTTCTGTCTGACCAGCTCGGAGGGTAGTACGAGTCCTAGGTCTCTGTCTCTAGGTCAGGCTCCCACTAAAGATTCCACCAAGTGGACAAGCTTTGTCAGTAAGATTCTTCGGCCTTTAGCAGCTTTGTCTTACTAGGGATCAGCCCCTCTTCCTTTCCTATAGGGAGTGACTGTCCTGACTTAGAAGATCCATGGCGTAGACAAGCGTTGTCCCAGTTCATGGTTACCCCACCTTTAAAGGGAACCTGTCACCCCCCGTGCCGGGGTGACAGGCTCCCAAACCCCCGCTACAGCCCCTATACTCACCTGATCCCGCCGGGTCCTGCTTCTGGATCCGGTCAAGCCACGGAGATATCAGCCGCTGCAGCCCGGTGCGCACGCTGAGAGATGAGTCCAACGCTCATAGAGAATGACTGAGAGTCCAGCGCTCCGTCATTCTCTATGAGCGTTGGACTCATCTCTCAGCGCGCGCGCCGGGCTGCAGCGGCTGATATCTCTGTGACCCGACCGGATCCAGAAGCGGGACCCGGCGGGATCAGGTGAGTATAGGGGGCTGTAGCGGGGGGGTCGGGAGCCTGTCACCCCGGAACGGGGGGTGACAGGTTCCCTTTAAGGTCTTAGCACTGCATACTGGATGTCTCAGTCTTTACTGAAGAAAGTCAGTCTCAGTCCCTGTCAAGGGCCCTGTCAAGGTCAGGCCCACTTAGTCACTGCAGGAGGAACCTGTCTCTTCTGCCTGTCTCTCATACACACTAACTAAAAGAACTCTTAACCAGGAAGTTACCTTAACCTATACAGGGTCAGGTGACAGAAAGGGAGTAGAGTAGAGAAAGAGAGAATGTAGAGTGTCTAGCACCTGTGATTGGCTTAACACACACACACATACTGCTAAACCTTGACATACTGCAGCTGTGCACAGAGGAGAGTGAGACACCTAGTGGCTATAAAGGAAAACCACAGCTCCCAGTTCTTGGTGAGACACCTGACAGAGTTACTTTCTGACAGGCGGTAATCAAGTTTGTGACTCCTGTACTAGGACACTAGAAGCATTCAGGCATTTTTGGTAATTTAGGCTAGATTCACACGTAAGGTATTCGCAGTGGATTTGACACTGAGTTCACAGCTAAATCCGCTGTGGCTACCTCTCTTGACAGTGTCAATGTCATCCCGCTGCGAGTATGTAAGTGCGGCCCCCATTAAACCCCCGCCACCGGGAAGATACTTTATCTGCTCTGTGATCCGGTCCCACACAGCCAATCAATGACTGCAGCGGGGCCGGAGCGTGAAGCAGGTAAGGTATCTACACGGTGGCGGAGGGTTAATGGGGGCAGCACTTACATACTCGCAGCGGGATGACACTGTGAACACGCAGCATGAAATTAGCTGCAGACAGGGCCGCTTTAACCAGAGGGCACATGGTGCTCGTGCACCGGGCCCACTGGTTTAAGGGGCCCCCCCCGAGCAAGCCAGCCGTTGCTAAGTGCGACCAGTGCGGTCGCACAGGGCTCCGGCCACCAGCCTGTCAGGGGGGAGCGCCATGGATGGGTAATCTACTTACCCATCCATGGCGCCCCCTGCAGGGATGCACGGACGCCCCACACCCCCCTGCCCTGCTGTACATTGTAGCTATAAGCGCTCGTAACGAGCACTCATAGCTACCTTCAGCAGTACTGACACAGAGAGAGCCATTGGCCTCCTCCCTGTCAGTCACTCTTGTGGCCGCACTTCCTGCGGTCACAAGAGGCTGCACTGTGCCTCTGGTGTCTGCGCCGAGTGACGTCACTGGGCGCCGGCACCAGGGTAATGGCAGTGTGGCCACAAGAGGAAGAGAAGAGGAACGCGTGGACCCAGGTGAGTATAACTGTTTGTTTTTTATGTTAAATTGGAGGGGGAGAACACAGGGGGGTGCTATATACTTGGGAGAGCGCATGGGGGGTGCACAGGGGGGCTATATACTATTGGGGAGCACAGGGGGTCTATATACTTATGGGGGAACACACAGGGGGGCTATATACTATTGAAGGAACACACAGGAGGGGCTATATACTATTGAGGGAGCACAGGGGGTCTATATACTATTGGGGGAGCGCACAGGGGGGCTATATACTATTGGGGGAGTGCACAGGGGGGCTATATACTACTGGGGAGTGCACAGGGTAGCTATATACTTCTGGGGGAGCACACAGGGGGCTATATATTATTGGGGAGTGCACAGGGTAGCTATATACTTCTGGGGGCGCACAGGGGGGCTACATACTATTGGGGGAGCACAGGGGGGCTATATACTACTGGGGAGAGCACAGAGGGGCTATATACTACTGGGGGAGCGCACAGGGGGGCTATATATTATTGGGGAGTGCACAGGGTAGCTATATACTTCTGGGGGAGCGCACAGGGGGGCTATATATTATTGGGGAGTGCACAGGGTAGCTATATACTTCTGGGGGAGCGCACAGGGGGGCTATATATTATTGGGGAGTGCACAGGGTAGCTATATACTTCTGGGGGAGCACACTGGGAGCTATATACTATTGGGGGAGCATAGAGGGGCTATATACTACTGGGGGAGTGCACAGAGGGGCTATGTATTATTAGGGAGTGCACAGGGGGCTATATATTATTGGGAAGTGCACAGGGGGGCTATTTATTATTGGGGAGTGCACAGGGGGCTATATACTAATGGGGGAGCGCACAGAGGGGCTATATATTATTGGGAAGTGCACGGGGGGTATACATTATTGGGGACTGCACAGGGGGGGGCTATATACTACTGGGGGAGTGCACAGAGGGGCTATATACTACTGGGGAGTGCACAGGGGGGCTATATACTACTGGAGAGAGCACAGAGGGGCTATATACTACTGGGGGAGCGCACAGGGGGGCTATATATTATTGGGGAGTGCACAGGGTAGCTATATACTTCTGGGGGAGCGCACAGGGGGGCTATATATTATTGGGGAGTGCACAGGGTAGCTATATACTTCTGGGGGAGCGCACAGGGGGGCTATATATTATTGGGGAGTGCACAGGGTAGCTATATACTTCTGGGGGAGCACACTGGGAGCTATATACTATTGGGGGAGCATAGAGGGGCTATATACTACTGGGGGAGTGCACAGAGGGGCTATGTATTATTAGGGAGTGCACAGGGGGCTATATATTATTGGGAAGTGCACAGGGGGGCTATTTATTATTGGGGAGTGCACAGGGGGCTATATACTAATGGGGGAGCGCACAGAGGGGCTATATATTATTGGGAAGTGCACGGGGGGTATACATTATTGGGGACTGCACAGGGGGGGGCTATATACTACTGGGGGAGTGCACAGAGGGGCTATATACTACTGGGGAGTGCACAGGGGGGCTATATACTACTGGAGAGAGCACAGAGGGGCTATATACTACTGGGGGAGCGCACAGGGGGGCTATATATTATTGGGGAGTGCACAGGGTAGCTATATACTTCTGGGGGAGCGCACAGGGGGGCTATATATTATTGGGGAGTGCACAGGGTAGCTATATACTTCTGGGGGAGCGCACAGGGGGGCTATATATTATTGGGGAGTGCACAGGGTAGCTATATACTTCTGGGGGAGCACACTGGGAGCTATATACTATTGGGGGAGCATAGAGGGGCTATATACTACTGGGGGAGTGCACAGAGGGGCTATGTATTATTAGGGAGTGCACAGGGGGCTATATATTATTGGGAAGTGCACAGGGGGGCTATTTATTATTGGGGAGTGCACAGGGGGCTATATACTAATGGGGGAGCGCACAGAGGGGCTATATATTATTGGGAAGTGCACGGGGGGGTATACATTATTGGGGACTGCACAGGGGGGGGCTATATACTACTGGGGGAGTGCACAGAGGGGCTATATACTACTGGGGAGTGCACAGGGGGGCTATATACTACTGGAGAGAGTGCACAGGGGGGCAATATACTACTGGAGGGGCACACAGGAGGGCTATATACTACTGGGGGAGAGCAAGACATGCCTTAGTATACTGTGGTCCGGTACACATACAGCTGTAATAGCAATCAGTTTGCACTATTTGCACTTTTTTCTTTGAATACTGTTTACAGCACATAGCCTTACTTTAAAAAGGAAAAAACACTCTTTCTTGTTTCCCTAATCACTTGGTCTGGAACTTTTTTCATGTTTGGAATTGCCTCTTGGTTATTTTATTGTATGTTTATTGTCTAAAATAAAGATGTTTGATTTTTATACGGGTGTTGATCCAATTTCTGTAGATATGTATATTATGGGGGATCTCCGTGATTACTAGATGGGATGAGTATTAATTGTAGAACATCATCACTTGGTGATGTGCATTCATCATCCACTGGAGTACCTGTATATATATACTGGGGGAGAGCGCACAGGGGGCTATATACTACTGGGGGAGGGCACAGGAGAGCTGTGTATAACTAGGGGAGCACACGGGGGTCTATATACGTCAGGGACACTTTAAAACTATGGTGGCACATAGGGGTGTAGCTACTTTATAGGGGTACAGAGGGGTGTAACTACTTTATAGGGGTACAGGGGACCTAAGTACTTTATGTGTTGGAGCCTAAAATGTTTCTCTGGCAGATTCTGGAGAGAGGATTCACAGCTGGGGGAGACTTCAAGGTGGCCCAGGCTGGATGGAGAGAAAGAAAAGGTGACAGACTGTGATCGGAGGAGACGCCACCTGTGAGTAAATGGATGTAACTGCACTCTGTTATAGGATCGTAGTGATAACGTGTGGGTGGGGGGGGGTTGTTGACGGGGGGAGCCCACTCTTGAGGGCTGTGCACCCGACCCACCGATGTATTAAAACGGCCCTGGCTGCGGATACGGATATGTTACATGTGAATCTAGCCCTAATGTATTTAAAAAATATTTATCTTGATGAGCCCTACAAGTTTAACTATACTAGTTTAAAAATTATTATTATTATTATCATTATTGTTATTATTATTATACTAGATTTAAAAAAACTTTAATCTTTCTATCTGGCCACTGCACAAAATGTTTTAGCCAGACCCCAAACATATTTAAAAACTTATGTTTATCCCAATCTCTTTATAAACATGCCATTTAATCAGGGCAAAAATAGGTTATCTGAGCAGGGTCCTGCCTGTACAACACTTTGGAGATTGCATTTTACCAGGTGCGCTGGTGTCTTTGCCAACTTTGTATAATCAGGGCAGAGATCCTTAAAGTAGACCTTGTATTGTATGTAAAGATTGCATATACTACAGCTTAATACACTTAAATGATACATTACTTACTACGTAATGTATACAAATAATTTGCTTTAAAGTGTCACTGTCGTTATAACTTTCAAACTCTAAATCAACAGTAGATGTTACATAAAGCAAGTTTGCGATTTACATTTATTATTATTTTTTATTTATCATGGAAAACACAGCCTTTCCTGTTTTCTGACTCTCCTGTTCTTTCAGGAACTTTTGTTTCCCAGGCCATCTTAGCGCTCACAGAGCAGGCAGTCATGTGATTGATGGGGTCCATTTACAGGAAGACCCGGTACACAGCCATGGGGACGCGTTTCACGCCCAGTTAAGCCAATCACGAAAACGAAGCCACTATGTCCGATCCTAGTAACATCCCACTCGTTGTAAAAACAAGTCTAACTTTTGCTAATTCTATTCTCTAAATCTCATTCCCGTTCTTTTTATTATAACTTCCTTTGTTCATACTAATAAAGTTACCATCGCTTTTAAAAAAAAAAAAGTTCATCCTAATAAAGTTACCACCGATCTCAAGTTAAAAAAAAAGAAAAAAAAGAAAAAGAAGTATCACATGACTCAAACAGGTCACCTGACATCTAGTGTAATTTGCTATTTTTATGTTTACATTTTTACTATTGTATACATTTTTTGTATTTTAATGCTTTCCTCCTTCTAATCGTATATACCTAATCAATAAGGTTCTTATAATATGTGTTTTTACCCTGTTATGTGTATTATGGGCTGGGGGCAGGGCTAAGTCCCAATTTCTTGCCAGCATCTGGCATTTAAACAGCCTGCCTCCTACTGTTTACTGCATGTCTCCCTGACTTGAGAAAGGGGTCCCCTGTACCCCGAAACACGTTGTCCATTGTGACAAATAAATGCATTTTTAGTAATACCTGCTTTGGACTTAGTCCTATATCTACTGTTGGCCAGCGCCTGTCAAGACATATCACCACTCATGTGATTGATGGACATATTGAGCCGTGACTCTCTGTATTGGCCGGAAATCCTGTGTTTAGTCTGTTTTTTTAACAAGCACAACGAGTCAGAAAATCTGCCTTCAGGTGACTGGACCTGGATTTCTGGTATGTTCAGCTTTGTTTTACAGCATGATAACAACAACAAAAAATAATGAATGTATATTGCAAACTTGCTTTATATCACATCTACTGTTCATTTAGATTCTGAAAGTTATAATGACAGGTACACTTTAACCCCTTACCCCAATATGACGTTCAGAGACGTCATGAAAAGCAATGCCAGACTGCCTCATGACATCCTTGGATGTCATACTCTCCCTGCCTCCCCCCTCTGTCCCTAGGTGAGATCAGGCGGCGGCAGTTAACCCCATAGATACGTGCGACCACAGCGTCTTTGGCTCCGTGTGAGTCTCTGTGGGTAACCATAGCAACCCAGACGCTGCCCAGTGTGTCTGGGTTGCTATGTTGTCTGATGATCAGGCCCCTGCAGTGAGACAGGGACCAGATCACAGATCGATCTGTGCTGTAATGCATTGTGTGTGTGTGTGTGTGTGTGTGTGTGTGTGTGTGTGTGTGTGAAAAAGTAAAAAAAAAAAAAAACACACAATAAATAAAATAATTAATCAATCAATCAATCAATATAAATAAATATACACATTCCCCATCCCCCCATTATAAACAATCCCCTTTTATTAAAATACACGTTTGGTATCGTCGCGTCCGTAATGGCCTCATCTATAAACCCCTTACATTAATAATCCAGCTTGTTTAACACCGTGAGGCCTGTGATTAAGTCAGGTGACGCACTGCGGCCACATATGGGGGATTTCTGGAAACATTGGAATAAGGGGAATAAATAGTGAGTTCCATTTCTCAGTTAGTATTTGCTGTGTTAGAGGGAAAAATAGATTAAAACGGAAAAGCTGCCAGAAGAATGTAATTTTTAAATTTCCCCTCCACTTGCTTAAATTTCTGGGAAAAACCTAAAGGGTTAATAAACTTATGAAATGTTACTTTGAATACTTTAAGGGGTGCAGTTTTTACAGTGAAGGGATTTATGGGGGTAACTAACATACAGGCCCCACAAATACACTTCAGAACTGAACTGGTCCCTAATAAAGTCAGAATTTGAAATTCTCCAGAAAATTTAAAAAATTTGCTGCAAAATTTCGAAGCCCTCTAACATCCTAAAAAAATAAAAGGGCGTTCAACAAATGACGTCACCATAAAGAAGACATGTTGTAGAAGTTGCAGTAATAATTAGTTTTTGTGACATGACTATCTTTCTTAGTAGGGATGGTCCGATCCAAGTTCGGTTCGGGTTCGTACGAACCCGAACCCTCGGTAATGATTCCCGCTGTCTGCCCGCTCCGTGGAGAGGGTGGATACAGCGGGAGGACCGCCTGGAAAACTGGGATACAGCCATAGCCATAGGCTGTATCCCAGTTTTCCAGGCGTTCCTCCCGCTGTATCCGCCTGCTCCACGGAGCGGGCAGACAGCGGGAATCTGCTGCCGAGCATTCGGGTTCATACGGTTCGGACCATCCTACAATATAGTACTGATTCATACTATTTAAATAGTATAAGAATAAAGGTATGGCTTATGGTAATAATTCTTTTCCTATCACTTTTTGTTGCCAGAAAGTTCAAAGTAGGTATTTTAGTCACTAGCCAGAAGAGGTGCTTTGCTCCTTCAAGCTGTACCTGTGTTTGTATTTCTGCACCTCCAGCTGTGAATGTGTTTTCCAGAATTGTACTCAAATTTAAATCCTCATCTTCTGTTTCATTTGAAATTTCATTTTTTGTGGCACCCTGTAATGTGATATAATAAAATCAAGACATGTGAGATGGCCATAGATTCTGCTCTTGGTAAGGATAGTTGGATTTGTACTTTGCACAATACTTGCACATTACATTAATATTTTGTAAATGACAATATTTTAGCACTGCTTCTTGTTATGCTATGTGTTATTCTTCATATTTATGGTGCACACCTGTAATATATTGTATCATTTTCACCTTAATTTAAGGCTTTACAATATTCACTGTTATTTATTGTACTTCTGTAGGCTTTTAACAGTGGTTTACAACATTTTGGCCCAGGATTTTTATATAAGGCCAGAGTTTAAAAATGACCACACAAAGTTGATTAAAAAATATTACATAAAAAATATTACATAAAAAACTGGTGTCAGCAGATATAAATCATCATGGAAGGTGCAGCTATGATAATATCTTTTGTTTTAGCACTCTACCTCAATATGCTGCACAGGGGTATATATGTATCTGGGAGCTAAAAAGTCTCCTAATATCCCATATGCTTACATATAATTTGCAAGGGGTCTAAAATCAACTACCATTATCCTCTAGTTCTATTGCACTCACCCATGCTGCCTGAACACCAGAAAGAGCCGTCCCTACGTACGTTTCGTTGTCTTCCTCAGTTCCCTGATTTATATCTGCTGACACCAGTTTTTTATGTAATATTTTTTATGTAATATTTTTTAATCAACTTTGTGTGGTCATTTTTAAATTTTACTGGAATGAGATATAATATGTATTTGGTACCAATGTATACATAATAAAAATTATATATATTTTTTTATGAACTAAGCCCAGTGTTCGTTTGTATAAATCATACTATTACTGACCAAACCCTGTATACTAATATAACCAATAATACTACTATAAAAGGGACCAATAATACCCCCACACCATGACCACATACTATAATCACACAGTAACTACATTATAAATGGTACCCGTACCCGTACCTCGGCAGGTTCGGACCATCCCTATTTCTTAGAAAAAGAGAATTTTGAATATAAATATTGTGTTTTTTACAAAAAAGTACTAAGTGTATCAACCAAGTATAACCAAAGTATACCACAAACATAAAGAGTAATAAAGAGTAATATAACCACGATAGCATCGCAGAGTTATATATATATATATATATATATATATATATATATATATATATATATATACATAAAGAAAGACAGGTCAGATTAGAAAAATAGGCCCTGGGCATTAGGCCAGAACAGGCTGCGGAGGCAAGGGGTTAAGCTCTTACAAAAAAAGTGTTGGTGTTGTGAGGGTTAACATGCATTGTAAATTAATTAATTACTAGATATAAAGAAGGGAAGCAATTAAAACGCAATCTGAAAGGCATGACGCTGTCAGAAATGTGATGGTATTTAGAGAGCAAGGAGTTTTCAGAAGACCTCCACTTCTCTGAGGAATTCAATGCAATCTGGCCAGACAGCTTTCTTTACACTCTAGTTGCTTTTTATTAATTAGCATTATTTGTATTGCTATCAAAACAAGTTCTAAAAAAGTAGACACATGTTTGGGAATACATGTCTTGACTTCATGGTGCTCTTTGTCACTCAGATTTTTCACAGTGTCTGGCATTTAGAACTGTGGTTTTGTCAATGTAGACTTTAGGGGTTGAAGAAGAGATATATAATATATAATAATGCCACATATGTCTCATCTCAAAGATTGGATCTTCATCTTTCTGGAGAATGGGTTTACCCAGACCTTTGTTTGGCACTACAAGGTAGCCTATGACAGCTGCATGTTGTAGGGAATGTGGATGAATTAATTCACTAACTACTATAGACTTCAATGGAGACAGCCCCGCTCATGCACAGCTTACCCTGTCTTCTACTGTATGTGGCCACTTCTATACTCTTAATGTGTGGGTTCCAGACGTGGATATGCCATAAATATTTTTTTTAATGTTCCTTTATAATCCCAGATAAGCAATTAAAATCTGTTTTTACAAAATGAATAAGGTTTTTACATTTGTACTCTATGCTTTTCAATCCTTTTTTTTTTTTTTTTTTTTTTTTTTTACAGAAGAGTAAAAACGATAGTAAAGCCATCTTACAGCTTTACATGCCCCTAGAATCGCACTTTAACTTTAGTGCAAACCAACATGGAAGAAAGGCAACTGAATCCAACGTTTCAGTAAAGTTGATAAATCCTTTAATGATTAAAGCGACTCTGTACCCATAATCTGACCCCCCAAAACTGCTTGTACCTTAAGATAGTTGCTTTTAATCTGTCCTGGGGTCTGTTCGTCAGGTGATGCAGTTTATATCCTAAAAAACAACTTTTAAACTTTCAGCCCTGTGTCAAATTGCGTGTCCTAGAGTAACTGTGCCCTAGGCCTGCAACACCTCCCTGTTCCTCTTCCCCACCCTCTTCACCATTAGGAATGCCCCTGGGCAGGATTTCTCCTAATCACCACTTGTCTAAACACTGCACATGAGCCTTAACGATCCAGCACATCTGCACTGTTCAGACAAGTGATGAATAAGAGAAATTCTGCCCAGGGGCATTCCTAATGGAGAAGAGGGCTGGTAGAAGGGACGGAAAGGCGGTACAGGCCTAGGGCACACACTCTAGGCCACGCCAATTTGACACAGGGCTGCAAGTTTAAAAGTTGTTTTTTAGGACAATAACTGCATCACCTGCCAAAGGGACCGCAGGACAGATCAGCTAGCCAGAGGTACAAGCAGTTTTGGGAAGGGGGCAGATTGTGGGTACAGAGTCGCTTTAAAGGGAAACTATCAGCACAGCAGGTTAGAAGAACCTAACCTGCTGATATCACCCTATTATGCACAGGGTGCTGAGGATTAAGGTAGGTAGGTAAGGTAGGAGTTGAATCTTTATGCTAATTAGGCCTTTGGTGCACTGGGGGGCAGGACTACTGCCCCTAATATACCGATTCGACCTATCCCTGGCCGGCCTGCTATGCTTATATTTATTA
Organism: Dendropsophus ebraccatus; assembly: GCF_027789765.1. NCBI lineage: Eukaryota > Metazoa > Chordata > Amphibia > Anura > Hylidae > Dendropsophus > Dendropsophus ebraccatus. Next base: position 134,651,551 of record NC_091454.1, read on the forward strand.
GAAGGGGTTGGCTGGCCAGGGGCAGATCAGGAGGGGGCACAGCTCTAAAATCTCTATAGTGTGTCAACTGATATTTTAATTGGTAAATTTGGTTATCCGAGTACAAATAATTGATCTAATTTGATCTGATTATGTTACATTATTATTATTAATGTTGAAGCATTATTTGAATGGTGGGCTGCTGGGGGTGTGTGCAATTTTTTTTATTTGCCCTGTTGACCAAATTACCTAAAAAACTGCCTTGAGTAGTACAGTAGTATAAATAATTAGGATGAGGCTGAACTGGCAAATCTGATAAAACACTCTCTTGAAAGTAGTGTGGAACCGTAGCTGATAAGAAATAGGTTTTAAATTTACAGTATATACAGTACCTTGATATGAAATGTGTGTGTTCAGATGTCAGAAGGAGAGAAATAATGGTTAGATTGGCCATCTAATCTAGGTTTTGATTATTTTGGCAGCTATCCACTAGGTTCAGACCGGAAAACTCCACCAACACCACAAAAAGTAAGATAAGATAGCTAACGTAAGTACTATAAAGGGTAATTGTCAACTCAATGAAGCATAATTCAGATCATAAAACCTTCTAGTCACTTTGACAATGTAATTTCCTGGTATCACCATCATTCATGTTGCTAGCCCAAATTATTGAAAATAAAGGGGATTTTCAGTGAAGAACATTATACATTAAAGGCCTAAGTAGTTCATAAATTGAAATAAACAATTAAAGCCAAGCTCATATGAACACAAAGACAACCAGTCACAATAGGGGGTACACACTTGAATAAACAGCAATAGAAAAAAATGTTTGCCACAGACTTTTACATCCAATGCTGATTTAAAAAAATATATGTAGGAGCTTGCAGCCAGCTCAGCAGGATCAGGAGTCAGTCGACCAGTGCAGTGCTCTGCTCTAATGAGACGTCAAATGCAGCAAGAAGGTAGATGAAACAAGCAGCACTCACCTATTCATGCAATTGGTCGTTTATTGTAGTGACAATCACCGACAAACATAGTGGGAGACAGACGAAATACAACAGGGGCAATGTGCTGGAGACAAAATACAGCAGGGGTGTTCCACAGACAACGTCCTGTTTTGCACGACTTGCGCTTCTACTGGCCTGATGTTACATCAGGCTAGTAGAAGCACAAGTTGCACGAAACGGGCCGCTGCCTGTGGAACACCCCTGCTGTATTTCCTCTGTCTCACACTATGTCTGTACCATTTATTTATATACTCTACCACATTGGAAGACCCCTACCACATTGAAAGTATCCTAGAGAGACAAATTGTATTCACAATGGGTGGTTATTGATCACCAAGGATTGATTTGTCAACTGAGGGCATCACAGTCCTGTTTAAAATGGCCTGGTATTTGTGGGAATCAATGATGACAGGTACACAATTAAGACTGCCAGTTCCTGCCTCATAATAACAACCCCACATCAATGACCCACCTCCATGTTTGACTGTGGGGATGGTTCATCTGGTCTACACCATGTGGTTTCCCCTGTATGCAATTTTTCCTTTTGGATGTTTAAACTTTGGATTTTGATGTTTCTACAATAAAAAGACGTTTTCATTGGAAGTGCTGATTTAACTAGTTTTTTCTACATCTGGGTATAAGCTGGCCTTTTACATGCAAGACATACCGCTGTAGTCGTAAGAGTGGAGTGCATACTTGAGTCCAGCCAATGCACATCTTATAGTTGCCAATGAAGCACTTGTACCAGCCTTCATGATGTCATCCTGTAGGTGTCTTAGTTGTCCTAAATTGATAAGTGTCCTTCATGAAATTTAAGGCATTTGTGCTGAAATAATCTCCTACCTCAGCTTTTGTGGAAGCTCCTTTGTCTTTCCCTGATTGCACCTTCAATACCTTCAATGGTAGGGTGTATATATGCACCAAGTTACAAAGCAAATGAAGGATCATTACAGAGTTCCCAAAGGTGTTTAAAGGGAACCAATCACCAGAAAATCATGCCTGTACCAAAAATACAATGCAATATAGCCCCCAGCCCCCAACCATATAAGTAATCGCAATGAGCTTTACTGATATGACCATAAAACGCACTTTGTAAATCTATCGCGCCATATGTAAATCATAACTATGTAGGCAATGGGGCAGTCCTCAGCCTGCTAGTAGTCAGGGCTGGCGGAAAACGTCCTGTGTAATCACACCTCTTCCTAGCATAGGAGCCTGCAGTATCACAGAGGGGCTGTCCCTGAGCACTATCGCTCCCAGTGAGGTGTAATTACACTGGGGGCTCTAATTGTTTCCCTTAAAGTCATCCAAAGCAGACTATTGCTCTTTGCAAAAACTTCAAAGGAGAAGTCCTGTAAAACCAAAAATGACAGACAGGCAGGAGGTGCGGAAACATAATAAAGACAGTATACTTACTCATTCCCGTACCCCCATAGCACTGCCTTAACAATATCTGACAGCCGCCTGTCTTCTGCAGCTCCTCCAGCTGCATCGTCACGCAACTGGCTGATGGATTGCCTGTTCATCCAATCAGTGACTGGAATGGGACACCTCTGCAGTCACTTACTGGCTGAGTGGGCAATCTATCAGCAGGGCCATGATATTGCAGCTGGAGTACCTGGGTACTCGGATGCCGAATGATAATGACATCTGGCAGCTCTCAGAGAGACCAGAGTACGGCGCTATGGGGGCACGGGGACATAAGTATACTTTCTTTGTTATCTTCCCACACCCCCTACCTGTGATTTTTATAGTTTTACTAGACTTCTTTAATTGAAAAATATTTTGGGGAGGTTGAATATTTCTAATCCCAACTGTAGTTAGGAAGGCGTACTGATGTTCCCCGATTGTTGAGTGCCTCGATAGACAATAACTAACCATACTGAGTATTTAGATACAGTGCTAGGGCAGCAAATTGAATATTTGCTTCAGGTGTAAGAAAGCTTAGCTATGGCCAAATTATAATATAAGGAATCAAATACAAAGCACGGTGCATTTTAAATTTCTATCAATTCTTTTTTATCAAAATTGTTGTAGAGATTTTAAGCAAATCTTGTTTTTCACGAGTGGTACAAATAACTTTGTAACTATAAAACTAACAAGCAGTGAGTGGGTGTATAAGAGGGCAGCTCTAGGTAACATGAGTGATCATGTACACAGGAAGCCTACTCTACATAAGGAATATTAGATATTCTATTAATCTCTCACAGTACTTTAGGTGATGTTTGGACAAGATACAGAAATGCTATAAATGGCCACATATGACATTTATCAAAACTAAACAATTGTGATTCTCGGAATGCAAAAAATACACAACAAATCAATATAGTAACTAACCAAACAGAAGGATGTGATTACATGTGGCTGCAGTTTTCCTGCCAGAGCATTGAAAACAAATCTAACCATATTTTAAAGCAGAATAATTAGAATAAAGATGATAAAGTACAAGTGTAATTGAAGAGAATGCATGACCTCCTAACAAAAAAAAAAAGTGCATTGTCAACCATGTAAAGCTGCTGCTCCTACAGTTTTTTGGCACATTTTATAGGTACCCATTCACTAGACATCAATGTTACTATCAAGTATTAATCAATGACATTGAATAATCAGAACTGTATGGTGATGAACCAATAGCTAGCGAACATGGACCTTGGGGGAAACAAAGAACCAAATCTGCAGCAGCTCCACATGGATGAAGACAGCATACAGTTTTTCAAGACACTACAAGTGACATTTTTTAAGACAGGCCTACCTTGTACGGCAGTCTTAAATTTGGCCCTGCTCCAATTCTCCCTGCCAGATTTACTAAGATTGATTAGCTTCCTGAACGTCTTCAATGAGAAATGTCACATGTAAGTCATGTAAGTCAGGAGAGGGTTTGTTGCCTATCCCAACGAATAGGTAACGGTGCTCTGCTCTTACATGCTGTTAAAGGGGTAGTGCAGTGTAAAGCATTATTTGACTAAAAAACACACATTACAAAGTTATACAAAATTGTAATGTTTGTTATATAAGTGAATGGCCCCCTTCCCAATGTTTCCCTCCCCCCCCCCCACACTAGACACAGAAGTGTGATACTGTATACTTACGGTATCACTGTCAACCCCGCCCACCATCTTGGGATGATCACGTCATCTTCAGGAGGCTGGCCGGACTGCTCCAGCCCTCCCTCATGCCGGCCCCCCTCCAGCGCATCATCAGCTGCTCGGCCGCGATTGGTTGAGCATAACTATATCTTATGTAAACAGCATCACACTTCCGAGTCTAGCTTGGGGGGGGGGCATGTGGAAGGGCGCCATTCACTTAAATAACACACATTACAAAGTTGTATAACTTTATAAAGTGTGTTATTTATTGACATAATGCTTCACAACACACTACCCCTTTAAAGTTAGCTACTGATAATTACAGGCAGTGTCTGGACTTGCCCCTTTAAGTAGTGGTAGGTCTAGGTGTAGCCCACAATTATAAGAGAATGCCTTGGCCATTTACATGTGTGACTTACCAAAAATTGCAGGCCACTGTTTAGAACAGTAAGTCCACGTGTGGTGTCCCACCACCGGTGTTGCTATTGGTTACACCGAAAAGCCTGTACTTTTGTATAAGCCAGTGGTGATGTAGTAGTGATATCGTTTCACCTTAAGATGTCGCTATTGTAAGTATATGGACTTAGCTGCTGCACAGCTGAAGGATGGAAAGGGCTATTGTTTGTTTATATGTCACATGGATCTGAGAACCAATGAGAGTATGTTCTTCTTCTGTCCTATCATGTCTTTCTTTACTTCTTCTGTATGCACTCTGCACCCATTCACAACACACCTTACAGGGGCTGTTGATAGAAAGTCACGTGGGTAGAGGAAGTGTAGTGGTCTTTTGATGTTGGATTTTGTAGAGGAAGGACGCAGGCTAGAGCGTTCCCTACAGTGGTTCATTTGGGCCCTGGCCCTCCGCCAGGTCCCCAGTCTTAGCAAGAGGTCTTTTGTCACTAGACTCCGTAGAGACAAGATGCAGTTCACCTTTTCTCCTCAGGTCTCTCCACTAGACGATATATAGTGTTAAACCTTTCCTTAGAGAGGACAAGTCAGAGATCCTTTCAACCCACGCCGTGGACTAGGAGAGTCACAGTGCAGGACAGTATCCACAAAAGCAGAAAGCTAGGAACTTATCCGGATAGAGCAAAGTTGCTAGAAGCCTATGAACTCTATCTCGCAGCGCGGGTGTCAACAAGGAACCCTCAGCATTCCGCTCATCCCAGGTAATAAGGTCTGGGGCTTGTGTTACCCCCTATGACGGGTCCCCCGACACTGGTAGGGCAATAGGTGGTTCACTCTGACAAGAGTCGGTGCACGGGCATAAGTATTATCTCTCAAGTCTTCTCCTATTTCTACCTCATCCTCCAACATTCCGGCAGAGCACAGTACTACTTGGGTTGGGACTCTGCTCCTCTGATTCTTCTTTATACCTCTCAACAGGCAACCCAGTCGGCATGACTGTACCACTCTCTACGCTCTCATCACAGATCTGGATTCTGAACTATTAAGTGTCTTATCAAGTATAAGGTATCCTGTCAATGCAAAGCTGTATGTTCTGCTGCACACAAGTATCTTCAGAGTAAACAAGATCTTATTTATGATAAAGAGACTCTGTAATTCTTCATCCCGCACCAACACAGTACACGAACACTCCTTGGGACATTTCCCCTTTCTGTGGATGGCAGTACCAATAGTCCGGGTGGGTAACTACTCCATTGCGGACCACTGTGACAATAGCCCAAGGGACCCAGCAACAACCCGCCAGGTCACTGTCCACAGGGCAACAAGGTTTAACCGGCCCTTTAAAATAAAAACAGGTGTGCCCCCATACCTGTTTGCCCAATGGGCACTGGCGTCACAACACAACACCCTAGGGTCTGGCTACATCTTGGCCAACCACCATAAAATTGGCGTCACACTTCACCACCTAGCAAGTGACCGGCCGCACCTCCACCAAACCACCGCAGGGGCACACCACACAGTTTCTATCTGCAAATTTTTAGCCATGGCCAATAGTGCGGCACCTTTATAGTAATCCTTGCATTACCTATGAGATAATTCTCTAGCATCTATAGTGATGGTATCTTAAATACAAGATCACTTCTATTTTCCTTCTGGTGGTAATGGTGTGTTTTTATTTATTTAAGAAATTGTCAATGGGTTGTGGCCATATAAACTTTGTTTCACCTTTTGGGAAAAACTACAATTCCCATCATGCCTGGCCTAGTGGGTGGTGAAGTACAAAAGTTGAAACAAAGTTTATATGGCCACAACCCATTGGCCCTTCCTAGATCCTCCCCTGTTTAGAGATGGAGCCTGTAAACTGGAAAACCGATGTTGATGCAGAATAGTCATATAATAGAAATACAACCGTATTGTCTCTCATGTACACACACAACAAGGCCTTACTACAGTACCTGATAATGTTTCAAAATATGCTTGTGCAATAAATTTTCTTTAAACAGAGAAGGTTTCAGGCAGCCTACTTTTTGGGCCCACCCCTTTATTGGTGCAATCGCCAATAATAGCAACAGAAAAACTTGGCTGACAGTATAACTTTTAAGTAATATTGTCAACCTATTACTCTATGTGCAGTATAGTCTCCCACCTCCTGTTCAGAGGTGCCAGTAAATCTGGTGTCTTTTCGAGGGGGGGATTATGGTAGTCCCTAGTAACCATGTGCTATTACCAGAATTAGTGGCCATACGCCTATTGGTTACCGCATAAGGGTCTGGTTTTAGCTGCATGTGATGTCGTACAGTAAATGTGGGAACGTGGCCTAAGACTGATCAGATATCAATATGATGTTCAGACACTAGAAAATCATTATGCTAATTGGTAAGTAAAGATGGGGCGTCTGCAGGTTTAGTGCCTAGGGCAGCAGCAGCTGTTACTAAGATCCTGCCCACAAGTAGTCAAAAAGCCAAAAACAGCTGAGCTGGCAATTTTCAGCATTTTTGGTAATCACCCTAAACTACAATGGGATTTGTTCCAACCATTTAGCATGCAGTGAGCTATGCTGTTCATGTACTACTATAACCCCTAGAGAGCAAGCCCGCTATCTTGGGGTTATATTTAGCCTTGATCTTTCTTTCACTATCTACATACACTCTCTTTTACGCTCTTGCTAGACTATTGCAATTCCTTACTCATCAGTCTTCCCTTAATCTCTTCCCACTCCCGTCCATTTTACTGTAAACGCAGCAGCCAGGCTCATATCTTTGTCCAGCCTCTAGACCAATGACCAATGACACCCCCCCCCCCCCCCCATGCCAGTGACTACACTGGCTGCCCATTCAGCACAGAGTACAATATAAACTCCTCCTGCTCACCCACAAAGCTCTCCACAGTGCTGCACCTCCCTACATCTCCTCTCTCATTTCTCTCAATTCTTTCAGTGGAGAGCTGCAGAGAGCGAAGGCGTCCTATACTTAAAACTGAGACTCTGAGGCAGGCGGATTTCCATGCGGAGTCTGCAGCAGGGATTCTGCTCGCCATTTCCGCCTATTTTTCTCAGTGTACCTGCACCCTAACTTGGCAACCCACTTGATAACCACAGCTAAAGCTCACATTTCCTTAAAATGGAAACAGACTTCTCCATTCATCCTCTCTGAATGACTTGGCAAAGTATACCACTTTGAAGATTTAACAAGCTAGTCTAATAAATCCCATGATTTCTGTGTCAAAATCTGACACCCATGGCAGCAATCCAAATACTTCCCCATGAAGCACCCATGAACACACTCCTCACAGTTCGCAGCGAAATCTGCTTTGGATACCTGCCCATTCACTTTAATGAGATGACATACTTGCCGGGGGACTGTCATTCCGCTGTGAGTATGTCAAAGTCAGCGCCCTCAACCCCTGCGGCCTGGGTACATACTTTACCAGGTCCCTTCTCTTGTTTGCTTTGGGGGCTCAGCCAATAAGTACGCTGCCCTGCCACAGCACACTGATTGGCTGAGCAACGGGAAGTGCCGAAGCAAGTTGGAGCGGGGACCCGGTAAAGTATGTACCCGGGCCACAGGGGGGTTAAGAGCGCAGACTCTGACATACTCGCAGCAGGATGATAATCCTGCTGTGAGTTTGTCATCCTATTGAAATGAATGGTCAGGTATCCGCAGTGGATTTCGCTGTGAACTCACGTGTACGTGTGAACCCGGCCTCACCAAACAAATCATTTAGGGGAACATTTACTATTGAGTCTAAAACGTGTGATTTTTCTACAGAGTATTCATCTGTTTTTTACCCAGGACTGAATACGACTGATTTAACAAACTTTGCATAAATTTGTGAATAGAATATTTGCCCTAACAAATTCACCTGGTACTGACCAGACGTAGCAATTCACCACTTTGTGCGACTTTTCAAAAAGTCTCAAATGATAAATTAGGCACGAATCCTGGATTATCCAAATTTTTGGGTGAATACTTAAAAGAGGCAGATTTTAAAAAGTGACTTCTAAAAATTATTCGCACTTCAAATAGTGGTTCATAAACAGAGCTTAGACTAACTTGACTTATTTCCCTAAAAATAGTCACAAAGCCCTCAATCTCAGGCCTAGATAAAAACCCATTATATGCTCCCTTACCAGTCTCCCGCTTCTCCACAAGAGAAACCTGTATAGTAGACCTGACTCCCCCATTCCTCATCTATCCAACCCCTACTACCTTTCCCACCTTCACTACTCCCCTCCTCCTCAATATGTCTATTGAAATGTATCTGTATCAAATGTTATTGAGAATTGTTTTGTGTTGTTACCATTTAAAAAAAAAATTAAATAAAATAAAAAGTCAGACATTCCTGATACCCAGGCTTATTGTGTTTTCTAATTTTTTAACCCCCTACAATCACCTTTTCCCTAAGGATCATCTAATCTAAGGATCATCTAGGCAGGCCCTCCCACCCCTCCCATTTGCTGTCTGTGGGTGTAATAGCACACACAGCAACAGGGAAACGAGGAGGAAGCAGACGCTAATCTGACAGGTTGGCACTCACTTCCTCCTCTTAATCGTGCCATGTATTATGGCTTTTACCACTTAGACCTGTTTCACTTGCCCTAGTCTATTTATAAAACATACGAAGACAAAAGAAAAAGAAAGCGCTAGAGACCAGCACACCTTGTAATTAAAAATATAAACTTTTATTATAGCTCAGAAAAATATATAAAAATAATTAAAACCAAAAACAAACACCTAGCATCACCACAATGAGGTGTGCTGACATCTCTGTCCCAGCAGCTGAGCCCAGCTAACTACATCCCTGATAAGGGGAAAAAGGGTTGTTGTGTGTAAGACCAGGTTGGTACAGAGAGACGCAGTATTATGGTAACAATACGAATATGACTCCTAACTGCAACCCAACCTGTAAAAAACACACTAAACCAGGTGATAAATAGTACTCAATATATACAACCTTCACCACGGAGTAGCAAAGTCAGACAGAGATGGAGGATTGTGAGCATATACACTAGACTATGGAGTTGAGTCTTTTTAGGTCAGCAGGCGGATTGCACCCAAAGGCTGTGTTCCTACTTTGGGAACATGTCGTCCTATTGGAGGGTGACAGTCTACTGATAATAATGGCTACTAATAATGATCATGATCATTATCAATAGACGGCCGCCTTTCCTGTAGTTGGAACATAGTCATATAATGTATACATAGAAAATCATCTGCCTTAGTTTTACAACCTCAAGTAGAAATCTCATAAATGACCAGGATCCATTTCTATTCTGCTGCCAAAGTCTTAAGGTTAGGTGCAACAAATTATTGACTGACCGGTTTCTTTTATGAAGCTCATGTTTAAATAGCCATTGAACCATGGAGTTATTCATCTTTGCTTAACTGACTGGAAACAACCTTTTGGAATAACTGAAAACTGTTTTCCTGTGATTAAATCCATATCTTTGTCCTACAAGGTACCATTTTACCATTTTATAACAGGATTTTTCTGTAAAACCAAACTGATTACAGATCCAATCCTATATTACATGGAAGTGAAACAAGAAATAAAGTTAATATACCCACATACTAGTGATTAAGACAACTGCACAGTGTCCATATTAGAACATTCTAATATGAGTCAAACATTATATTAAAGGGTATGTGTCATGTATCATGTTTAGAGCTAGTGTATCTTTCCCTATCCTTCCCTGGTTGGCTTCCAGCTCTGAGCCCTGTACATAAATCATGCGATTGTGGGGGAGGGGCGGAGTATGCATACTGCAGCTTAGCATCACCTCTTTGACAATTGAGCTCTGAGCAAGATATACGGCTAACTGATTCTAATTTAAATAAGTTGAAACAAATTACTTACCATGACATTTGAATCTTATGCCTGACATTGACCAGTGGAAATAGTCAGACATATCTACAGTGTATCTATAGTTTTTGATTATGTTTAGCATGCACACCTGGAAGGCTCCCAGTGTACCTGGCTTAATGTGCCAAATTAATATGTTTAGCTTGGAAGGATGAACCTCACAGGTATCCATAATGTTAAGAGATTGTTATTTTTATAGGAAAACCATTACTATAACTGTTTTCCAAGCATTAGCAAACTAAGCACCCTATGCAAAGCAATATATCACCAATGATACCACTGCATGATGCCTAAGTAATACTAACATACCTTGACAGCTATCACTACCGCTACAGACTGTATAGACCCCATAAGAAATTACAGTGCAGTTACATCCAGTCACTCACAGCTGACGTCTTCTCTGATCACATTAATCACTTTCCCTTTTCTTCTCCATTGCCTCAAACCACCATGATTTCTTTCCAGCCACAACCTCCACAAGACATGTCAAACATGTATTTGAGCATAGATAATCTTACCTGCGATCAACGACATGCCCTATGGGAGCTATATAATAATTCTAATATTGTGGTAAGGGTCCATATAAACAGAGATCAGATCATAAAGGCAAGTCTGAGATTTTTTATCTTTTGAAATCAATTCCTGGCTTTGGCTTTAAATCTTTGGCAGATAATCTTTCTGTGTAAACAGACCCTATGACAGGCTGATAAACGGGCTGTTGTGAACCTGGATAGGATTCTCTATCATAGTCCTTTTCAAGGATTACTGGCTATCTACCATAGTATCCCTGGTAGGTAGGCTTTCCAGTGGATAGTATCCCATATGTACCCAGCATGAGGAAGTCCTCCCAGTAGTTAGCCCTGCAGTATCAAGTCTGACCCATAATAAAAAGGCTGAAGTCTGTGGAGAAGTATAAGTGAGGATGACATGGAGGCTGTGGACCAGGAGGATAGAGGAATACGTGGAGGCGAGAGAGGAGTTTAAGGGTGCGTTCACACCTACCGCATCCGCAGCTTATTTTTCCGCGGAAATCCGCAGGTCTGGTAGTGCAGATTTCAACCTGCGAGAAATCCGCATATGTGTGCGTTTTGCGGTTTTTCTGCAGCAAGTTTATCGCAACTGAAATGTCCGTTTAGAATGAGAGACATTTTAAACTGACATTTCAGTTGTGATAAACTTGCTGCAGAAAAAAAACGCAAAACGCACACATATACGGATTTCTCGCAGGTTGAAATCTGCACTACCAGACCTGCGGATTTCCGCGGAAAAATAAGCTGCGGATGCGGTAGGTGTGAACGCACCCTAAAGGGGAGAAACATGATGGCTGCAAAAGAGGATGAAGAAGACATGGAAGCTGTGATGGAGGGTTAAGGAGGAGGACATAGACACTGTGGTTGAGGGGGGGGGGGGATAGAGGCAGAGAAAGAGAAGTTCATAGAGGCAAAGAAGGAGGATGAAGAAGGGCATGGTGGCTGAGAATGAGGATGAAGGAGGCACCTCAGAAAGAGACAGAGGATGGAGGGGAGAAAAGAGGCTAAGGAGTATGATATAGAAGGATTTTTGAGACTGAGGAGGATGATGGAGACACAGCAGGGGGCATTATTACTATATGAAGAGTACAGCAGGAGGCATTAGTATTGTATGGAGAACACAGCAGGGGGCATTATTACTATATGAAGAGTACAACAGGAGGCATTAGTATTGTATGGAGAACACAGCAGGGGGCATTATTACTATATGAGGGCACATCAGGGGGCATAACCTTTGACCAGAGACTCTTTGGGTGGCAAATTCAGTGACATCTTTATTCAATTCTTCTTTGAACATGCATTGAATATTAGAAAACATAGCTGTATTGGTGAGCAGTATTGGAAAGTCTTTACCACTGAACGTCCGCTCTGAGTGTGAGAGATCGTTGTCATGTTAGCTAGGGCACTTACATGGAAGATCTCCATAATCAATTGAGAAAGGGACTGGGTAGGTTTGAGAATTTTTTTTAATCAATTTGGCTATATTCAGCAAGCTGATGTAGAATTTTTTTTATTTCAGATAAACTTTAGCCATTGTGCTGTAAGTGCCTCTCAGCATCTTCATGAGTTCAAGGTGCACCTGTGGTTGAGCCGGCTATTAAGGTAATTTGTAACCAGAGGAGGTTTTATCAGTGTGACTAAAATGATATGGGTTAGGTAAAGTAAGGAAATACATGTCTAAAGGCAGCCATAGAGAGTAGAATATTGCTGTCAACTTCGGTGGGACTGGTTCACCATCTAATGTGTATGGTAGCCCACCCCACCCCATTCCCATAACATTTTATACAAGGATTGGACAGTTGCAATTAAACTGCCCAATCTTTTTGTTGTAAGGAGATAAAAGCCAATGCTAACTACCAGCTTCCTTTTTTTTCCTACTGGAAACAACTGCATGCTCAGCCCAGTGTACTGTACATGTGTATGCAGCTTAAGATTCCATGATTATGTACTAATGACTGGCAGCTTGTTGTAACTCTTAAGGCCCTATTGCACGAAACGATTAACGGTCGTATTCGGCCGTTACGGCCGATAATCGTCCCGTGTAATAGAAGGCAATGATCAGCCGACATCGTTCATGTCGGCTGATCGTTGCGTCGCTTGTTTTTCAAACATGATGAAAAACAAGTGACTGGGATAGCAACGATCTGCTGCAGTCGCTCTGTGGACCGCCACTATCCTCTAGGACTGCCTGGATGATCTAGCAATCACCCGGGCAGCCCCCCTGCAACTCCCCGTGGCCCCTCCTGCACTCACCTGCTCGCTGCCGATATGTAGAATAGCGCTCGTTTGGTCCTCTGCATCGCCCCGTGGAATAGGGCCTTTAAAAAAAGGTTACAAGACCCTGTGTTGTATAGATGGGGTGAATTTATCTAAAGCAGTGCTTTACTTGTTGCCCTAATCTAAAATTCCCCTATGTAAAATCCTATTCAACTGAGGCCGTCATTCGGCATTCTCAAAAACTGAGCTGGCATACATTTGTAGCTGTAATTTACGTCATAGGCAGTGAGCTATGAATGAGGGGAAAGTGAACGCTGACCTGAAAGGACAGCGCTCGATTCCCTCTCATTATTGGGCTGTGTAATACAACCTTTAGAATGCCAAGTCTGAGAAACCTAGCTGTAAGGCATACTTACTAAATATTACAAATTGTCTGGAACATCTGAAAAAGTTGAGTTTTCCTAGAAACAATGAAGCATCATCAGTATACTAGCTAGGAACTGTGTGTGAATGACTAAAAAAAATGTGACAGTAGGAGGCAGTATATTGCACATACAACTTAATAGATACAGAGGCTGGAGCTGCTGTGTGTAGCTCACAGTTAATTGCCTAGACTAATGCTGGGTTTACACGGAACGATTATCGTTCGAATTTGCACGATAACGATCAAATTCGAACGATACTCGTACATGTAAACGCAGCGAACGATCGAATGACGAGCGAGAAATCTTTTATCTTGTTCTTAAATCGTCGTTCGCTAAAAACTCGCCGATCGTTCCGTGTAAACAGTCATCGCGCAAAAGTCCGGCCGCCGGCCGCTCGCAGCCCGGTCCCCCGCACGCAACCCGGCCCCCCGCTCATCCGCAGCCCCCTGCGCCCAGTCGATCGCCGCCCCTGCCGCCCCAATCGCTACCCCCGCCGCCCCGATCACCACCCCCGCCGCCGCTCCGATCGCCCCCGCCGCCCCGGCCACGAGCATACGTTACCTGCTCCGTGTAGCAGGTCTTCGAAATCCCCGGCTCCCCTCTTCAGCGCATTGATTGGCTGAAGAGATGAGCCGGGAATTTCAAACGGCTCCTCTTCAGCCAATCAGTGCTCCTCTTCAGCACTGATTGGCTGAAGAGGAGCCGTTTGAAATCCCCAGCTCCCCTCTTCAGCCAATCAGTGCTGCCGTGCATTGATTGGCTGAAGAGGAGCACTGATTGGCTGAAGAGGAGCCGTTTGAAATTCCAGGCTCATCTCTTCAGCCAATCAATGCGCTGAAGAGGGGAGCCGGAATTTCGAAGACCTGCTACGCGTAGCAGGTAACGTATGCTCGTGGCCGGGGCAGGGGGGCGATCGGAGCGGCAGCGGCGATCGGAGCTGCGCAGGAGGCTGCGGTTTAGCGGGGGGTCGGGCTGCGAGACCGCGATCGCAAAACGATTTTTCCGGACGATATATCGTACCATCTAAACGCTGATCGTTATGAAAAAAAAAATCATTACTCCGACATCATTAATTGTACGATCAGGCCAATTATCATTTTGTGTAAACCCAGCATAAGGGTCTATTTACACAGAAAGATTATCTGACAGATTATTTGCCAAATATTTGAAGCCAAAGCCAGGAACAGACTATAAACAGAGATCAGGTCATAAAGGAAAGCCTGAGATTTTTCCTCTTTTCAAATCCATTCCTGGCTTTGGCTTCAAATCTTTGGCAGATAATCTGTCAGATAATCTTTCTGTGTAAATGGACCCTAACTTAGGCTGGGTTCACACTACGTATATTTGAGGCTGTATTTGGTCCTCATGTCAGGTCCTCATAGCAACCAAAACCAGGAGTGGATTGAAAACACAGAAAGGCTCTGTTCACACAATGGTGAAATTGAGTGGATGGCCGTCATATAACGGTAAATAACTGCCATTAAATGACGGCCATCCACTCAATTACAACATTACATGAACAGAGCCTTTCTGTGTTTTCAATCCACTCCTGGTTTTGGTTGCTATGAGGACAAGACAGGAGGACCAAATACAGCCTCAAATATACGTAGTGTGAACATAGCCTAATTATGGTGCGTTTACACAGACAGATTTATCTGACAGATCTTTGTAGCCAAAGCCAGGAACAGACTATAAGCAGGGAATGGGTCATAAAGGAAAGACTAGAATCTCTCCTCTTTTCAAATCCATTCCTGGCTTTGACTTCAATAATCTGTCAGATAAATCTCTTTGTGTAAACGCACCATGATGCACTTCTACAAACCCACTAGTTCAATATCAGATCAAAGGGAAGACAATTTACTGGAAAGTTCTACGGCAATTAAGTATTATTGACTTGACATGATATATATAAAATATACCTGTCAGAACCTGAAACATTTCACATGTTGTAGTTTTGATCAGTGTGGGGCTAAGTGTTCAGACTGCTGATGATCATTAGAGATCAACAGGGAGAAAAGAACATGATGAAACACTTCTCTCCCCACTTTGCGCATGCAAACGAGACGGTCCCATAGATGTATATTGTCAGTCTGTCTTGGTCATTTGGCGCACAGCTGAGACAGAATGCACTTAACGTGCCCTTCTCCTGACTGATCAAAGCCTTTGATATGTCCTTTACATGCCTGTTTAAGTTCATATTAAACCATTTGGATGGGGAATTATCCCTTTATCAATATTTGTTGGCTGAAGAAGTAACAATTCTTTGACATTGTCACCCTAAGGGTATGTTCACACTGAGTAATACAGGCGGAATTCCGTGGCTGAGCTCTCCGCCATGGAATCCAACCTGCCTCAGTGTCTCTATAGGATGGTTTGCACATCTCCGCTAACGCCAGTCTTTGCTCGAAGAATTGACATGTCAATTCTTTGAGCAGAAAGCGACGGAAGCGGAGGCGTGCGAGCCATCCAATAGAGACACTGAGGCAGTTTGGATTTCATGGCGGAGAGCTCAGCCATGGAATTCCGCCTGTATTACTCAGTGTGAACAGGGCTGGCCTTTGGGGTGTGCGACCTGCTGAAAGGCCTTCAGGTAGAGAGACAGCTGAGACAGCCTCCTGTGGCTGTTCCTCCCAGGCTCCCCCCTGCCTCCTCTCCCCATGAGCGCCGCATACTGTACTATCAATCTTCTGTCCGCAAGCAAAACAGTCCTTGTACTTCTGGCACAGGGAGGAAGTACCAGCCCCGGAGCACCCTGAGCTTATTGCTGTGTGCGGTGCCAGGGACATGCCCAGGGAGCGCGCATCGGCCGGGGGTGACACTGCAGAAGAAGAGAGACGCAGCGGGGGAGCGAGGTGTTAGGTGAGTTGTGTGTTTTGTTTTAATCTGCATAAAGGGGAGCCAATCTATAAAGGGGGTAGACAATATAAGGGGGCAGACGATATAAGAGGGGCAATCTTTAAGGTGGGCAGACAATAGAAGGGGGGCAATCTATAAAGGGGGCAGACAATATAAGAGGGCAGATAACATAAGGGGGGACAACATAAAGGGAACAATCTATCACGGGGGACAACATAAGGGGTGCAATCTATAAGGCTGGAGACAACATAAGGGGGCAATCTATAAGAGGGGGCAATCTATAGGGGGGACAACATAAGTGGACAATCTATAAGGGGGGACAACATAAGGGGGCTATCTATAAGGGGGGACAACATAAGGGGGCCATCTGTAAGGGGGATGGACAACACAGGGGGGCATCTATAAGGGTGACAATATGGGGGCATCTATAAGGGAATGGACAACATGGAGGTCATTTATAAGGGGGACAACACAGGGGGGGCCATTTGTAAGAGAGGCAGAGGGGACAACTGTAAGGGGGACTACAAAGAGGGGGCCATCTATACGAGAGGGCTACAGATAGGGGGGCCATATAATATAGGGGGACTACACAGGGGGGTGCTCAAGGAGTTGCACATGGGGCCATATATAGGGAAGAATGAACAAGGGGCCATCTATAAGGTGGCTACACAGAGGGGGGCATATACTATAAAGTGGGGTCACATACAGTCAGCCTACTCACTAAATGAGTGTGTAAAGGGGCCAATACAGATGTGCAGTTTGTAGAGAGATGAGGATGGTGCTAGAGTGAGGAGTCTAATGTTTGTCTGGCGCACAGGGCGCCATCTACCTTAAGGCCGGCCCTGAGTGTGAACATACCCTTAGGGTGACAATGTCTAAGAATTGTTACTACTTCAGCTAACAAAGCAGTTTTCTAGTAAATTGCAGAAAGTTACCTAGACCTGAAGGAATATAAAGGCTAAAGGATTAGAACAATAAAGCATTCACATAATGCAACAGTCAATTAAATTTTTTTTATCATGTCTATTTTTTATCTATAAGTACATAAGTAAAAATAAATTCTCAAAAATAGTGAAATAAAATCATCAGATATAATAAAGTGACTGTTTCTACTTTACTACCACTATGCCTCTCTACAGCCTCATTACGGATTTCTAGAGGTCGTTATTTTTGCATATTTCCATTGTTACATGGAATATTTACATGAAGCCAAGTGCTATCTACTGTACAGTCCCTCAAGATGCAAGTCCTCAGATTAAAGCTCTTTGTTCATAGATGTTCCAAGTGTTATGTCCATTGTGACAAATCTTACAACTACCTGAATAAATGTCTGATGCTATCACTATTTCCACTCTAAGAACTTGTCTTTGTCTACAAATTATGACGAGACGCTGTGATCATTCCATTGCTTTCCGCACAGGAGAGGGGAGCGTTTCCATAGAGAAAATATCCGAGCCCCTTCCATAAGAGTGAGGAGGGGGAATGTGAGAGAGTGGTGGAGCAGACTTTCAAGTCCAAGGCAAGCTTCCTGATGATTTCTTTATCCTGAGAGGCAGAGAGAAGGGAGCGTCACTCATCAGCACTGCCACATTCAGGTGAGTCCACACTGTTACTGACACTTTAACTACAAGTCATCTCTAAGCTTGGGGAGGTTCTCTTTGCAGACTACATTCATCTCTTAGAGACCTATTGTGGTTTTGCAAATGACTTGTTCCTCTCCTTGGAAAGTAGAATAATGTTTCTAACAACTTCTTTGTTATGTTGTCACTTGAGCATAAAAGAAGATGAAGCGCCCAACTGCTAGAACTCTGAAGTTACCCTCTTAGATGTCTGCTTAGAATGTTTAGTCATTTTTTGTGCATTTTGTGGAGATGTTAAAGCAGAGACATGTTATACCTGAGTGCAAAAGTTATACATCCTGTTCGCACAATTCTATCTATCCATCTATCTACACAATTTACATTTACGAAAAAATGTTTGAATACAGAGTAAGCCAATATTAATAAACAAGGACAATCCACTGTTATGCAGACAGCTAATGGATGACCATTAAGACACATTAAAAAAAAACTGAGGAGAGTTGTGCGCTTAGGAAAGCCATAATCCTTCTCCCCCCAAAAAGCAAGAAGTTAGAGCAACCTGAGCTTCTGTATTCTTCTGTTCTTCAATTACTTTACAATCATCTGTCATCATCTGCAGGTCTAGAGATTGATCTATTAGTAGAAATATTATTGAATTCATATGCTAGTGAATACTGGAATCCTGGAATTACCTCATATATCCCAGATAACTATATTTGTAGGTTAAAATATATGTTTAAACTATACTTATACCAGATATACTGTATATCTACAATAAAACAACAAATAAAAGAATCCTGAAAACAGATATGAACTAAATGAGATATATAGATAGACTAACTTGCAAAAGGTCCCCGAGAGGGGATTGAAACATCTGAAATAACCCCCTTTATAAGGCTAATTTGAGCAGGAATACTGCTGTCTTCTTTGGATATATGAATTCTGGACTTTTGATCAGGGTCTGTGGTTCTGGGTGCATTTAGTACACCATTGCATTTTGAAGTGGTGCTTTTCTTAAAGGATAAATGGAAAATGGATAGATGAATGGATGAATAGTATTCGACAGATAGATGATCAATAGATAGGTAATGACTTTATGATTGAAACACATTTTTACAGCACCTGTACATTATAGAATGTGCACCATGTAAGATAAAACAGTGTATAACCACAAAAAATTGTTGTACAGGTATAAATGAGAAATTCTGTCCAATCGTCTAGCAAAATAGCAAGCTAAAACCCTTTATACTAAAGTCTTTAAACATTTAAACAGCACTATTGACGTGATGATCCAGTCTATAACAGCTACTGTATGTATGCCAGTGCATATAAATGTATCAAGGCTAATACTCAATCCTGGCTATTAGAAGGCAATCTAATGACTATTCTATTCCAGACTATAAGTCTATTAATAACCAAACATGCCCACCTCCCTCTAAAGTGTAAGCTCCTAGGTTGTGTTCACACATTCAGGTTTTTAATTGCAATTATTGAACAAAAAAGTCAGGAATTATTATTTTATTTTTTTTAAAGGGGAAGTCTCAGTCTTTGCTTTATACAAGTCCTCTATTTATGATCTGTCCTTCTTTATGTGTTCAATAATTGCAATTAAAAACCTGAATGTGTGAACACACCCTCAGTGTCAGATAGACTTGCATCATCTTTGTCCATCCTCATTTACAACAGAAATATCCATTACCGACCTATAGAGAACCAAGACAAATATTTCTGTAAATTATTATAATAGCTGCTTAGAGTTTTCATCACTCGCAGTGAACCCTTTTATGTCTGCTGAGGGGACAGCATCATTATCACAGCGACGTGTAAAATGTTTTCTGTCTTGTCAGAGAAAAGTGCTGAATTCAAGGAAAGCTGGCATCAAAGTGTGATTTATAGATTGCCACTAAAGTTGGGTACAACTGAACTTTGCAATTACATTATGCATAGGAATATATCACAGACTTGTAGTGCTCATCTATTTCCAGCATGTTGCAATGTTGTCTTTAAAGTCTGGTTATCTCTATAAACAAGTTTTCCTTACACAACATTATAATAATTACGGAGCGCAGTTACCACAGTAAACACATTCACTTCATTGATCTGACATGTATTAGTATTATTAAAGCCTAATTGCTGATTGCTATAGTAGTTGTCACATCAACTGCTTCCTATTTACGCTTTGAAAGTTTTTCCCTAGAGTCCGCTAACTAAACTAGAAAAATATAACCAGTTCATTTTAGAGGGGGAAAGTCGTGTTGAACACTCTCGGATCTACCAACAGTAAGCTATAGAATGGGAGGAGCTGGGGAGATTGATTTATAGTTCTGTGGGTGGTCCAACTCTGTAACTGACAGCTAAGTTGAATAAAAGACAAGGCTATCAATTTGTTCAGCACCTCCTGCTCTATAAGGATATGTTCACACTGAGTAAAACAGGTGGAATTTTGTGGCGGAACCCCCGCTGTGGAATCCTGCCTGTGTCAATGGGATGCCTTGCTTGCCTCCGCTCTCCACTCAAAGACTTGACAACCTGTGCACAGATAACATAGCACATTCGACAAGGCACATCCCTGTTAAGAGAAACCTGTTGCTGGGTAAGTTTATTGGTGGCTTCCTACTCACTAACCTATTCAGTAATAGCACACAGCCAATGGATCCACTCAAGTGTGATCAGGCTTGCAAGAAGCAGACAACTGCATTTCTTGTGCATTACTTCTGACTAGCAATTAGCACCATAGGCTGTCTCCATGTTTTCCAGAACTCCTTAGTGGTGCATCTAACTTTGTCAGCTATTGGTATCCAAATGCAGAGCAATCCAACTTGGATATGCTCCAGTTGCGCTCATCTCTACTTCTGACCAATCCAGAGAAATTTTGTTGCAGCCAGTGCAAATTGAAAGACATATGTTGGCCCTGATAGCACAACCTACTCTTGCTAAATTGTCAGTGAGGATACCAGGATTGGCATATGTGCATCATCTGAAGAAAGATTTGGACAGATCAAGAAGATTTCTTGTGAAGTACTGAAATGAAACTAATAAATCTAGTTCTACAGTTAGGGTGGGTTCACACTACGGAATCCACGTGGAGAATTTCCGGCTGATTCCGTCCCTTGTACCCATTCGCGCCCGTGCCATAGACATCATTCTATGGCTGGGTCGATTACGATGTCCGCCAAAAGAATTGACATTAACTTCTCTGCACGGATTGGGTAGTGTGAACCCACCCTTAGGGTATGTGCACACTGAGCAATTCTCGAGGAATTGTAGCTGAAAGTTTTCAGGCAGAATTCAAGCAGAATTTAAGCCCCCCATTGACTTCTATAGGATTCCTCTAGCAGATCTACAGCAGAAAATTCTGCTCGGAAATTCTGCAGTGTGAACAACAGAGCAGAAAACCCATTGAACACAATGGGACTTTGCTCTGTACATATTTTACGGGAGGAATTTCAAGCTGAATTTCAAGCTGAATTCCTCGCCTTTTCCTCAGTGTGCACATACCCTTAGGGCTCATGCACACTGAGCAAAAGGCGAGGAATTGAAGAGGAATCTGCTCCTAAATTCTGCTTGAAATTCCTCCCGTAAAATATGAACAGAGCAATGTCCCATTGTGTTTATTGGGATTTCTGCTCTGCTGTTCACACTGCAGAATTTCTGAGCAGAATTTTCTGCCGCAGATCAGCTTTCTGTCCAAGGGTATGTGCACACGGAGCAATTCTCACGGAATTCCGCCCGAATTCCGCCATAAAAAGCGGGCGGAATCCGCGTGGAATTCCGCCCGTGTAAATGCAACATTGCTCTTTCCATAGAGAACAATGGGATTTCCGACTGCCCGTGCACACAGAGTAAATTTCCGTCCGGAATTCCGCGCAGAATCCGCATTCCGCCCGAAGAATGTACATGTCAATTCTTTGGGCGGATTCCGCTAGAGGAATCTTATAGAAGTGAATGGGGTTTGAATTCTGCTGGTAATTCCGCTTGCATTCCGCTTGATTTCCGCGCGGATTCCGCTCGAATTCCGCTCAAATTCCGCTCGAATTCCGCTCGAATTCCGCCAGAGCAGAATAGGCGAGGAATTTCAAGCAGAAATTTTTCAGCTACAATTCCTCGAGAATTGCTCAGTGTGCAAGGGCCCCAAAGAAGTAACATGTCACTTCTTTTGGCACAATCTGCTAGAGGAATCCTATAGAAAGTCAATGGGGCTTGAATTCTTCTTAAAATTCTGCTTGCATTCTGCTTGAATTCCACTCGAATTCAGTTCAAATTCAGCTCCTATTCTGCTCCTTTTCTGCCGGAGCAGAATAGGGGTATGTGCACACTGAGTACATAGGACGGAAATCCGTCACGATATCCGGCGCTCGCAGCCACTTGCGGACAGTGGCGGGCGCGCTCGTCTCCGCCCGCGCCATAGACTTCATTCTATGCACGGCCAGATTCCTTCCTCTGCCCAAAGAATGAACTCGATCATTCTTTGGGTGGAGGAAGGAATCCGCCCGTGCATAGAATGGGGACTACGGCACAGGCGGAGACACGCGCACCCGACACTGTCCGCGAGCAGGTGCGAGCGTCTAATTACGCGATGGACTTTCCGTCCTATTTACTCAGTGTGCACATACCCTAGAAGAGGAATTTCAAGCAGAAATCTTCAAGCAGAAATTCCTTGTCAATTGCTCAGTGTGCATGAGCCCTTAAATAGAAGAATCTAGGTTGTATTTCCTCTGCTTTGATCATTAGTTGTCAATTTTCTTATAACACTTAATGAAGACTCTCTATGTACATATTGACAAACAAATAATCTTATTCCTCGTGACAGCTGCTGTATTACACATTGTTTTGGTTCATTGGGTATTAAATACAATCAAAGGTTTATTATCAAAATCTTAGTAAATACAATGTGACCAAGGCACAGGGATAGTGGAAAATAAACTTAAGTGTGTTCTGGAGTTGGTAACCACCATAGGCCAGGCATGTTGGGGGGGGGGGGGGGGGGGCATACAGGATCCATGGGCCCTGTACAGTTTTTTTGCTATAGGGACCCATGAATCCTAGCTATGTCCCTGTCCAAGAGCATATTGTCTATTGAACTCTTCTGTTGCTTGAGAAAACCACAAACCACTAGAATGTGTTTTTTTCTACTTTCTCTGCAAATAAACAGGGGACACCACCCTCCAGTGGTGAATGTATCAAAAGACTTGTTCTTTTCTGCACAAGGATTAATAATAATTATTAAATATCAAGCATAAAAGAGCATATAAAAAGAAGTGATTTTGTCACCCAAACACAGGTGACTTTACAAGCAGCCATTAGACAATTTTAAAGGTATTACCTTTCCTTGATCCCTGATGCCCCACTTTTGGCTCTGTCTCGCCTCGAAAGTATAACTTCCCAGACAAGAGAGGCGAGTGCCATATCACAATCATCTGCATATAATAAAAATCATGCAGCTATTGGCCATCGCATGAAACTGTCCCTCTCTTCTAATCAGTTATGCTTCCAAGACAAGACCAAGTGAGAAGTGGAACACTAAGGAACAAGTCTGTGGTTTGTGGTTTCATTAGCTGTGAAAATAGTTTTAACCATTGGTGGACAGGGTCACCAACACAGGGCTTCTCTACCATTAAAGCTACTCTGTACCCACAATCTGACCCCCCAAACCACTTGTACCTTCAGATAGCTGCTTTTAATCCAAGATCTGTCCTGTGGTCTGTTCAGCAGGGGATGCAGTTATTGTCATAAAAACAACTTTTAATCCGGCAGCGTTGTTTTTAATCCGGCCGGGGCTTACATTTGTAAATGTATTAGGCTGGCACACCCTCTCTGTCCTTCCTCCCCACCCTCCTCATCATTAGGAATGCTCCAGGCAGATTGCTTCCTATTCCCCACCTGTGAGAGGACAGCACATGGGCTGTATCGTTAAGACACCTGTGCAAAGCTCAAACAGCAGTAAATGTTCCTGGATCATTCCTAATGATGAGGAGAGTGGGCAGGAAGGACGGAGAGGGTGTGCCAGCCTAATGCATATACAAATGTAAGCCCCGGCCATTAGACACAGCGCTGCCGGATTAAAAGTTGTTTTTATGACAATAACTGCATCCCCTGCCAAATGGACCCCAGGACAGATCTTGGATTAAAAGCAGCTATCTGAAGGTACAAGTGGTTTGGGGGAGACAGATTGTGGGTACAGAGTCGCTTTAAATCCCCCTCTCCTCATCTGGGTCTGATGCTGTAATCCAAGCCCCTTGTGATGTCACATAGAGTGGCCTGGGGGACTGTGGGGCATGGTGATCTGGCATCCTGATCCCAGTAAAGGAAGTGCCAGACCGAGCCAGGGAGAAGGGGGCTCCCCAGTGCCCCTCTTCTGACTCACCTTGGAAGCATACCTTACAAGAAGAGAGAGGCAGATGCATGCAATGGCCAATAGCCGCATGATGTTACCACACGCACATGTGGTTTAGCCCACAAGCATTGATTATGATATTGGACCCGGCATACATTCGAGACGAGACAGAGCCAAAAGTGGGGCACCAGGGACTAAGGAAAGGTTATTTAAGATTGTCTAATAAAGTGAAAATATTGTTTTACTAACATAAATCACACAGAACTGCATGTGGGAAAATGAGAATTCAAGTCCAGGGCAAAACCAGAAAAGAGTATAGTAAAATGGTTACTGCCAGATCTGAAGCAGGGAAGACCAATTCAATTATGGCTGTCGTCACATATGGCATTTTTCCAGATGTTAATCTACTCAGGACAGGGGCAAAAATGGTCTTTATAGTAAAATTGTTCAGTGTACACTATGTAAATGTACTCACTGTATATACTGACAGCAGTTCCCCGTGTACTTCATAGAGCTACAATCAGAATTCCCTCCCCCAGGCTGTGCTGCCCTGCTCTGTGGTGAGTCTTTCCATACGTTGGCTGAGAATGGAGGAGCATGTGACCATGTCCCGCCCCCAGTGTCCACCACTGAGCCTGTATATGCCTATGGAGGACACAGGGGGAGGGGCATGGCCACATGCTTCTCTATGTCGGCAATATTATGGACAGAACCACCACGGAGCATGGAGATACAGCCTGGAGGAAGGGCATTTGAATTTAGCTCTATGGGGCACACAGGGAGCGGCTGTCAGCAAGTGCTGTGAGTACAGTTACTAATACTGTAATACTGTACTCAGGGGCGTAGCTAATGTCCCTTGTGCCCTGGTGCAAGAGGTCAACTTGCCCCCCCCCCCCGTTCCTCGACTAAGCGATGCGATACATAGATAATAGCTAGAGCCGATATTACCAATAATACAAGTATATAGGAAATATTATCACCATACATATTACCGCCATACTGTTACTAACCAAATCCTGTATACTGAGACCAATATTGCCAATAATACCAGTATACAAGGGGGAAATATTACCACCACACCACTACCATCACCACCATATTGTTACTGACCAAATCTAGTATACTAAGACCAATAAAACACTGTACCAAATTACAAGTAACAAATAATACCACCACATACTGACTAACACCACCACATATTGACTAACACCACCACTGCTACTGACTAACATCCATTGTGCACAGATCACTATCACCTCATCCAGTCATATAGAGGCTGACCCAGCCCTACACAGGTCCTGTACACCATATACATTGCAGTGCAGTTATATCAAGTGACTCAAAGGGGACGTCTTCTCTGATCGGAGTTGTTTCCTTTTCATCTTCTCCATCTCTCCTGGGCCATTATGTGAACTTCTCTGAGCCACGAATCCACAGAATCTGCCAGACAAACATATTAGGTACCTCACAGTGACACCATCCTCATCTCTCTACAAACTGCACATCTGTAATGGCCCCTTTACACCCTCATTAAAGTGACTGTACCACCAGGCCCAGGCTGAAGCACTGGAGGCAGGCCGACCCACCCTTAGTGGGAGGAAACCCCCGCCTCTCTATGATAGGGTTCCATTGATTCTAATGGAGTCACATCATGGAGGGGCTGGGGGTTTTTCCCACTGGGGGTGGGTCGGCCCGCCTCCAGTGACTCAGACTCAGCCTGCCCTATAGTATACGCCCCCCCCCCCCCTGTGTAGTCCCCCTTATAGATGCCCCCCTCTGTGTGGTGTCCCATACAGATTGCGCATTTCTGTGTTTCCCCCTTACAGATGCCCCAAGTTGTCCCCCTCTGCCCCGCTTTTAGATGGCCCTCTGTGTTGTCCCCCTTATAGATGGCCTCCCTTATAGATGCCCCCCTTACAAGGCCTTACAAGGTTTTTTTTAAAACATGATACAGGGGTTACATTACAGGATTAAATAATTAAAATAAAGCGCTTACAGACTAGGAGGACTGGGGGTGACACAAGGCAGTAAGTGCTTTATTTGCATATGGTCCAGCCATTGTGCATAGAATCTGAAAAAGCTAATAAGTGTTGGGTGAGCCAGTCACCCGCTAATGTCTGAGTACAGGTACAAAGTGCATGGAACCATCTGAGGTATAGAGTAGAAGGCGAAGGGATAGCAGAGGAGGAGACAAATTTAAGGAATATTATAAGTGTGCCTAAAAAGATTAATTTTTAGGACACACTTGAAACTGAGTGTTGGGAATGAGTCTGAGGTCTTTGGGTAGAGCATTCCAGAGAACTGGTGCAGCACGAGACATTTCTTGGAGGCGGGAGTGTGAGGTTCTATTTATGGAAGAAGTTAGTGTAAAATCATTAGGAGAATGCAGAGCACGGGAAGGATGATAGGTGGACATGAGGGAGGAGATGTATGGAGGGGCAGAGTTGTGGAGAGCTTTATGTGTGAGGGTGAGGAGTTTAAATTGAATTCTGGATTTAACGGGCGACCAGTGCAGTGACTAGCATAGGGGGAATACATCAGTGTAACCGCTGGAGAGGAAGATGAGTCTGGATGATAGATTCAGGATAGATTGAAGAGAAAAGAGTGTAGAAAAAGGAAGACAGATTAGTAAGGGTTACAATTGTCAAGACGAGAATGGATCAGGGCAACAGCAAGAGTCCAAACTGTATCAATGATAAGAATGATGGTGGATTCAGGAGTGCGCAAGAGCTAGCGTAACTCCCAGACATCTAAATTGATGCACAGGAGTGATGCTAGTACCACAGACTGAGGGTGAGATGTCGGGTTTGGTTTGGTTAGAGGGAGGAAATACAAGAAGTTCGAAGTTCAGTCTTAGAAGGATTGAGTATAAGAAATAAAAGGTCATCATTTTAAAGAGAGCAGATAGACAGTAACTGGTGTTTTGCAGTAATGCAGGGGTGATGTCACAGGAAGAGACGTATAGCTGGGTGTCATCAGTGTAGAAATGGTATTAAAAGTCAGACCTGCTGATGGCCTTTCGAATGGGGACTGTAAATTGGGAGAAGGGGTGTAGACCCAGGGCTGCTCCCTAGGGAATCCAAACATTAAGAGGTAAAGGACTCCAGTGGTGAATTTGTAGTTTTCATGGGTATAGGCATGTGCAATTCTTTTTTATGAATAAGCATTTTATCCCCTTTCATTACCTAATTGTGGTCAGGAGACTTTGCTCCTTTGACAAGTGAATTAGTCCGTGTTCTTAGGGGGTAATTTTATCCATGTGGTTTCAGCTACAATTACGGCAGACTATGCCTTTTCATAATTTATGAATCCCTTATCAACCATTGGCTTTTTAATCCCATGTGATTGAATCTGAGTTTTTCAAACATCACAAATAAGGCAGGCAATATGGTGGTGTCCCTATGTGGGTCTCATCTAGTATGACCACCTTGCACAAAAGGAATAGCGGACCTGATGCACACATTTGTGCTAAATGACAGTATAAAAATCTTGATTGAAATAGACAAAATATCTTCCTTCAACTCTTACATAAAAACAACTAACATACCCATCAGATATACATGTATGCCGTAGCAATACAAACTGCACCCTGGGAAACAGGCTACATAAACAGTAGGTACATACACCTAATATTATTCCTGTAATTTATGGATCATTGGATGATTTTTACTAACATAATTATTTATTAGATTTTACTTAGTTGATTATTTCCTTTGCAATTTTTTATTAGACCAAAAATAAGGTGCAGCAGGCTTTAAGGTGACTCTGTACCCATTGCATTTATTGTCCTAAAAAACTACTTTTAAATTTGCACCCCTGTGCCAAATGGCCGTGGCCTACAGTATCTGTTCCCTAACTTTGCACCACCTCTACATCCCACCTCCCATCATTAGGAATGCCACTGGCAGGATATTTCCTATTCCTCTGCAGTGAACACTGCACAGGTGCCTTAACGATCCAGCCCGTGTGCAGTGTTCACAAAGGTGATGAATAGGAAATTACCTGCCTGGGGCATTCCTAATGATGAGGAGGGCGGGGAGGAGGGACAGAGAGGTTGTGCCAGCCTAATGCATAGTCATTCTAGGCCACGCCAGTTTGGCACAGGGCTGCAAGTTTAAAAGTTGTTTTTTAGGACAATAACTGCATCACCTGCTGAACGGACCGAAGGACAGATCTTAAATTAAAAGCAGCTATCTGAAGGTACAAGCGGTTTGGGGGTCAGATTGTGGGTACAGAGTCGCTTTAAATTGTTTCTATTTGCAAGAAGATGACCTGAACACATTATAGACATTCATTATCCAAGCTCTGGAAGGAAAACTCGGACAAGGAAAGACAGAGTTGGTGACTCTTATTAATGCTTGTGATATGCCTTTTTATGCTTGACATTTTGTAGGTTTAAAAACTAATGCACAGAAGAGGGATTCTTGTGGTACTTTAACTACCGTTAGGCCGGTGTCCCCTGTGTTTCCTATTTGCAGAGACTTTAGAAATAAAGTGTTTCGGTGGTGTGTGTTTTTCACTAATAACAAAAATCTTAGATCGGTCCTGTGCTCTTGGACTATAGATCACTGTTGGCACAACTACTGCAAGTACTACATGTGTTACAACTTTTCCATCTCTGAAATTGAAATTGTTCCCTTCAAAATTATTTTTAAGCCAACCTAGTGACAGAAATTTGTACAGATCTGTAAAAACAATGTAAAAGAATGTAAAAACTCCACACATCCGATACTTAGCTGCTGTAAGTCCTGCAGGAAGTGGTGTAGCCTTTTAGTCTGACATGATGCTCTTGCTGCTACCTCTGTCCATGTCAGGAACTGTCCAGAGCAGAAGAGGATTTCTATGGTATACTACCACTCTGCATAGTTCCTGTCACAGACAGAGGTGTCAGTAGTGAGCACTGTGTCAGACTGGAAAGACTACACCGCCAGGGTATACAGCAGCTTATTAGTACTGGAAAGCTTCAGGTTTTTTTCAGAGAAGCCATAAACCAATCTGTAGAACCTTCTGGTACCAGCTAATATAAAAGAAATCTTTTTTTTTTCTCTGGAGCGTTAAATGACTGTTGATCCGCAGTCGATTAAGGGCAGCCTTGGGTCCCTTACAGGAGATCAGGTCTTGTTTGTTATTATTTCTTCTAACAGCTGGGACATACAGTACAGACCAAAAGTTTGGACACACCTTCTCATTCAAAGAGTTTTCTGTATTTTCATGACTATGAAAATTGTAGATTCACACTGAAGGCATCAACACTATGAATTAACACATGTTGACTTAGATACTTAACAAAAAGTGTGAAACAACTGAAAATATGTCTTATATTCTAGGTTCTTCAAAGTAGCCACCTTTTGCCTTGATTACTGCTTTGCACACTCTTAGCATTCTCTTGCTTCAAGCAGTAGTCACCTGAAATAGTTGTCACTTCACAGGTATGCCCTGTCAGGTTTTATAAGTAGGATTTCTTGCCTTATAAATGGGGTTGGGACCATCAGTTGTGTTGTGCAGGTGGATATAAAGCGGATAGTCCTACTGAATAGACTGTTAGAATTTGTATTACGGCAAGAAAAAAGCAACTAAGTAAAGAAAACGAGTGGCCTTCATTACTTTAAGAAATGATGGTCAGTCAGTCCGAAAAAATTGGGAAAACTGTGAAAGTGTCCCCAAGTGCAGTTGCAAAAACCATCAAGCGCCACAGAGAAACTGGCTGACATGAGGACCGCCCCAGGAAAGGAAGACCAAGAGTTACCTCTGCTGCGGAGGAGAAGTTCATCCGAGTCACCAGCCTCAGATATCGCAGGTTACCAGCAGCTCAGATTAGAGACCAGGTCAATGCCACATAGACTTCTAGCAGCAGACACATCTCTACCACAACTGGTGAGAGGAGACTTTGTGCAGCAGGCCTTCCTGGTAAAATAGCTGCTAGGAAACCACTGCTAAGGTCAGGCAACAAGCAGAAGAGACTTGTTTGGGCTATGAATGGACATTAGACCAGCGGAAATCTGTATTTTGGTCTGATGAGTCCAAATTTGAGATCTTTGGTTCCAACCACTGTGTCTTTGTGCGACACAGAAAAGGTGAACGGATGGACTCTACATGTCTGGTTGCCATCGTGAAGCATGGAGGAGGAGGTGTGATGGTGTGGGGGGGCTTTGCTGGTGACACTGTTGGGGATTTATTCAAAATTGAAGGCATACTGAATCAGCATGGCTGCTACAGCATCTTGCAGCGGCATGCTATTCCATCTGGTTTGCGTTTAGTTGGACCATCATTTATTTTTCAACAGGACAATGACCCCTAACACCTCCAGGCTGTGTAAGGGCTTTTTGACCAAGAAGGAGAGTGATGGGGTGCTATGAGATGGTTTGGGGTGACCTGGACCGCAGAGTGAAGGCAAAAGGGCCAACAAGTGCTAAGTATCTGTCAGGAATCGAGCCGCACGCTCTGCCCCTGCCTCTGCCGAGGCGCGCGGTTCAGCTGGGAGGGACGCTGATGGCGTACGTGGTTATGGGCAGGGCCGGTTGCTGAGGGCGCGCCTACGGCTTCCTTAGCAGCCGGTCTGCTGTTTGTGCGCCGCGGCGCTTTTAACCTTTTAGTCCGTTTCTGGTTTTGTTACATTCTTTGGTTACGTCTTCTGTGATCCACTCCATGTTTTTCAGTTCTCTCTGCACTTTCTTGCTGTGGCTCATTCACTTATTTGTTTCTGCTGTGTTCTGACTGACACCTGACACC
The DNA here is from genome assembly GCF_027789765.1 of Dendropsophus ebraccatus. Taxonomy (NCBI): domain Eukaryota; kingdom Metazoa; phylum Chordata; class Amphibia; order Anura; family Hylidae; genus Dendropsophus; species Dendropsophus ebraccatus. Next base: position 134,682,564 of record NC_091454.1, read on the forward strand.
TAGCCAGTTAGCTGTCAGCACCTAGCTTCCTGCTCACTATAAATCCCAGCCCCTTCCCTCACTCCAATGCCTGTGATAGCGCCTTGAGCCTAGACCTAGCAATCCTCTGACCCAGTACTTCCCAACCTTTTCCACCTCGGGGCACCCCTACTAAATAATGTTCTACAAAATAAGAAAACCGTCATACAGTGACTCACAGGTGACGTCTTCTTTGATCTGAGGAGTCACTTTCCCTTTTCCTCACCATCCGCCATGATGATTCCTTCCAGATACGTTTCATCTCTTCAGAACCTGCGAGACAAACAATTTAGGCTCCGCACATTTCTAGCAACTTCCTTTTCTTTCTCCCTCCTGTCGGCTCCCAAAGTAACTGCGCTGTTTGGTGTTATGTGCAGTAAAGCGAGTAGGAATGTGGGATGCCCCCTGTATGCAGGATCCCCTGCTGTTCTTCTATGAACTAATAATGCCCCAGAGGTGCCCCCATGAACTAATAATGCCCCCAGAGGTGCCCCCATGAGCTAATAATGCCCCCAGAGGTGCCCCCATGAACTAATAATGCCCCCATGAGCTAATAATGCCCCCAGAGGTGCCCCCATGTACTAATAATGCCCCCAGAGGTGCCCCCATGAACTAATGCCCCCAGAGGTGCCCCCATATACTAATAATACCACCAGAGAAGGCCCCATGAACTAAAAATGCCCCCAGAGGTGCCCCCTATGAACTAATAATGCCCCCAGAGGTGCCCCATTAACTAATAATGCCCCCAGAGGTGCCCCCATGAACTAATAATGCCTCCAGAGGTGCCCCCATGAACTAATAATGCCCCCATGAACTAATAATGCCCCCAGAGGTGCCTCCATATACTAATAATGCCCCAGGGGTGGCCTCCATATACTAATAATGCCCCCAGAGGTGCCCCCATGAGCTAATAATGCCCCCAGAGGTTCCCCTATATACTAATAATGCCCCCAGAGGTGCCCCCATGAACTAATAATGCCCCAGGGGTGGCCTTCATATACTAATAATGCCCCCAGAGGTGCCCCCATGAGCTAATAATGCCCCCAGAGGTGCCCCCATATACTAATAATGCCCCCAGAGGTGCCCCCATGAACTAATAATGCCCCAGGGGTGGCCTCCATATACTAATAATGCCCCCAGAGGTGCCCCCATGAGCTAATAATGCCCCCAGAGGTGCCCCCATATACTAATAATGCTCCCAGGGGTGCCCCCATGAACTAATAATTCCCCCAGAGGTGCTTCCATATACTAATAATGCCCCCAGAGGTGCCCCCATGAGCTAATAATTCCCCCAGAGGTGCCCCCATGAACTAATAATGCCCCCAGAGGTGCCCCCATATACTAATAATGCCCCCAGAGGTGCCCCCATATACTAATAATGCCCCCAGAGGTGCCCCCATGAACTAATAATGCCCCCAGAGGTGCCCCCATATACTAATAATGCCCCCAGAGGTGCCCCCATATACTAATAATGCCCCCAGAGGTTCCCCCATATACTAATAATGCCCCCAGAGGTGCCCCCATAAGATAATAATGCCCCCAGAGGTGCCCCCATATACTAATAATGCCCCCTGCTCTGCCCCTTAAAAAAAACAAACATCCTACTCACCTAATCCGCGCTGTATGGCTGCAGGAAGCAGCTCTCCTCCTCTTCGGGCTCCATCTTGTGAGCCGCGGGGACGGGACTTCCGACAGGCGTGATGATGTCACATCATCACGCCTGCCGGAGTGGTCACGTCCCGGCCTCCCATAGGCTGCTGGCATGAAGTGCCAGCAGCCTATGGGAATGAATATAGGAGCAGGACGCTGACACTTCCTGCTCCTATATTCTGCTTACTTTAATGTTCCACCAGCTCATAGTGCGGGCGGAACATGAAAGTGATCCGTGCATCCCGAGAAGCTGCGCGGCCGCAGCTTCTCGGGATGCTTAAAGAGACAGCGCACATTTCCCACCGGGATTCCGCTGCACCCCTGGCGGGTTCTCCCGGTACACCAGTGTGCCGCGGCACCACGGTTGGGAAACGCTGCTCTGACCATTTGTTATAGTGACTCTGACCTTTTGGATCTTGTGACCTCGATTTTGCTTTTTTGGATTTTAATTTTGTACCTCTGTTACCGGTTGTTGCCGACTCTGCTTCCTGACCATTCCTTATTGTGTTGTGTTCTTCTGTCTTTGTTCTGTGTACCACTGCATACAGCATAGGGATTGCCTTCCAGTTGTCCCTAGCTGTTAGAGCTTTAAGGCAAGTAGGTAGGGGCAGCGGGGCAGGTGCCAGCTCAGGGCTCACCTGTCCTTGTCTTCTGTTCTGCCTCACAGTATCTCTGGTAACTCCTTCAAGACTGTTGGAAGACCATTTCCGGTCACTACCGCTTAAAGCTCATTAAGAGAATGCCAAGAGTGCAAAGCAGTAATCAAAGCAAAAGGCGGCTACTTTGAAAAACCTAGAATATAATTTTTAGTTGTTTCACACTTTTTTGTTAAGTATCTAATTCCACATAGTTTTGATGCCTTCAGTGTGAATCTACAATTTTCATAGTCATGAAAATAGAGAAAACTCTTTGAATGAGAAGGTGTGTCCAAACTTTTGGTCTGTACTGTACATTGTATTACATTTGACTAACAAGACATGACCTCTTGACCATGTACAACATTGCTACATATACTGGATCTACACAGTCGGTTACTTCAGGGGCGTAACTAGAAATGGCTGGGCCCCATAGCAAACTTTTGATTGCCCCCCCCCCCCCCCCCGACTGACCACTAAACGGTCAAGTGAAGTCATAACTACATAACTGCTAGCTCTGGTCAGGAGTGCTTGCAGTTAAAGGGACATTTGCAAAACCCAGGAGACCAGCAGGGCCACCCAGTGCTGCAAATGATGACGGCTCAGGGGGCCCAGTGTATTGCAAGAGCAGGCGAGCCCCATAGCAGCCGCTATGGCTGCTATAGTGGTAGTTACGCCCCTGGGTTACTTTAAACGGTGCACTCCATGCACTGTGGAACATTTATTAAAGCGACTCTGTATCCAAAATCTGATCCCCCCAAACCACTTGTACCTTCGGATAGCTGCTTTTAATCCAAGATCTGTCCTGTGAACCGTTTAGCAGGTGATGCAGTTATTGTGCTAAAAAATGACTTTTAAACTGGCAGCCCTATGCCCTACGGGAGTATCTGTGCCCTAACTTTGCACCACCCCTCTGTCCCTCCTCCCCACCCTCTTCATCATTAGAAATGCCGCTGGAACATTTTCTACATACTGAACATTTGCGCAGGTGTCTTAACGATCCAGCCCATGTGCCGGCCTAAAAAGGTGGGGAATAGGAGGCAATCTGCCTGGAGCATTCCTAATGATGAGAAGGGCGGGAGAAGGGACGGAGAGGTTGTGCTAGCCTAATGCATACCCGATCTAGGCCACTCCAGTAGGGCACGGGGCTGCAAGTTTAAAAGTTGTTTTTAAGCACAATAACTGCATCACCTGCCGAACAGACAGCAGGACAGGTCTGGGATTAAAAGCAGCTATCTGAAGGTACAAGCGGTTTGGGGGGGGGGGGCAAATTGTGGGTACAGAGTCACTTTAAGTACTTGTCATCATAAAAGATTAAAAATCTGCATGGTTTTGTTAGATTAACCCTTCAGAGTGGTAACAATGCGTTTTAGTGCTCTCACTGCAGTTACTGAGCCTCTGAGAGTCCCCTCCATGGTGTACAGCTATTTTCATTCTCTTTAATTTAAGGAAACAGGTCCAGAGCTGGGCTGTTTGCCAATAGTATAAATTCATGGACTTCCTGTCCCTTACTTCCCTGGCCAATTACAGTACAGCACACCCTCCTTTCTGCTATGCCCTGACAGAGTGTTGGAGAGCACTGTACTGAACAGGATAGCACTGTGCTGGGGATGATTTACACCGCACTGTACATGATGTCACATGGGAGAAAAGGGGTTACTGACATTCTATTATTAGGCTATGTGCACACTACGTGAGAGACAGGCCGTTCCGTGACCCGGCTGGGTCATGGAACAGCCGGTCTCTGCAAAGATCATTCCGGCCGTAGCGTTCTGATGCGGGTTCACACAGCACACAATGAAGCAAGTGGCCGAAGCCGCTCGCTTCATTGTGTGAACTGACAGGGCTTTCTGCGGCCGCAATTCACTGAATTGCGGCCACAGAAAAATGACATGTCAGTTTTTTGCGTCGCCATATGGGATCCCTGCCGGAGCGTATACTATGTGCATGCGCTCCGGCTGGGATCCCATAGCAGATAAGGCAATGCTCCACGCCATCGGAAACAACGGCCGTACTTTTACGTAGTGCGACAAACGTCTTGTTTGTGGAGGTAGCCGAGGTGTAGTGCAGTATAGAAGGATGAGACAGGCACGTAGTCAAGGACAGGCAAGACAGTAAGGGCAGGGCCCAGGCAATATGGAGTCAAGTAACGTTAGCGAGGAAACTGGTACACTGTAATGGTAATCAGACAAAGGGAACATTTTTAATAGGCAAAGAGCACTAAGGATCCGGTGGGGAGAGACTGGAGAAGGCAGGGAAATATAGATATGTGCAAGAAAAGACTATTCTCCTAATTGGAGTGACTGGCCCTTAAAATCAAAGTAGAGCTGGCTAGTAGGCGGGGACGCGCGAGGCCCGAGAGAGAGCATGAGGAGGTAGGGCCGTGCAGGAGACATGGCCAGGAGCCGGAGACAGGAAGAGGAGGAGAGATATGCAAGCGGTTGGGGACACACATGCGGCTGCAGCCAGGACACAAGTGTGGATGTAGCTAGGGATACCTGGGGGCATGACAGCTATCACATAATCGTATAATTGAAGGTTATATGATTCAAGAGGCAGCAAAAATTAGAGCTGATCAGTTGCTATGGTCAGATACTCCAACTTTTCTTTGCACCACTTTTTATAAATATCCCCATAGTTGAATCATGTCGCTTCCTGCTGGAAGCTTGTGGGCTTTTATAAAGCAAACTTTTACATGTAAAAAATATGTGTACAACATAGGCATCACGTGTGATCTGAAATATCAAAACAGCAATATCACTTCCAGCTAATTAGAGCTTAATAAAGACCTGTGGATTTACTGCTGCAAAAGAAAAACACATACTGTATTGTCAAACATATGTCCATTGTGTGTGCCTGAGTACAACATACACAGCAAGCTATGCATAAATTTACACTAGAACTGCTATACTAATAAGAAATTGTTATGTTTAACACATTGTTATATTCTTTGTTTACATTACTGTTAATGATTAACCCATTCCCGCACTACGACATACAGTTGTGTTGTGGTGCTGTTAAGGGGATATAGAGAGGGCTCACAATGTGACTCTTGTATATAGCAGGCAACTCCCAGCAGTTCCCTATCAGTAGCTGGGGTCCGCCGCTAATAGCCGTGCTTAACCATTTAGATGCTGCTGTCAAAACTGAAAAACCCAAACCAAACCGCAAAATTGCTAATTTTTGGTCCCATCACATCCCAGAAAAAAATGTCATAAAAGGTAATCAAAAAGTCTCTTACATGCAAGTGTCGTACCAAATAAATATACAGATCATAGCGCAAAACTTGAGCCATCACAGAGCCATATAGACTAAAATATAAAAATGTTTTAAAAGTCAGAATAGAGAAATTTTAAAAACATATATTGGATATCATTGTAATTGTAGTGACATGAGGACTATAGATAACATGTCAATTTTACCACAAACCAAACAGTGTAAAACCATGTTCACACAACATATTTTTGCAAAAAACAACAGCCGTTGGTGCAAATTGCAACAAAGCCAGGAACAGACTATAAACAGGGAACAGGTTATAAAGAAAAGACTGAGATTTCTCCTATTTTTTTTAATCCATTCCTGGCTTTGGCTTCAAACATCTGTCAGATAAATCCCTCTGTGTAAACACACTACTAGTTGTCTTAATCCAGCCACACATACAACATAATTGTCAATCGATACTATATTTAGTGGAAGGCTGATAGAATATTTTGATATTTTTTAATCAAAAGGAGAATTGGGTCCAAAACACAGAAAAACTGCACATTTTTTCCATTACAGTTTTTCTCCATGTTGGCTCCATTTCTAGATTTTATACTTACTAAAATGAGGACCAAATACTGACCAAAATACTAAGTGGAACCCTAAAATAGACTTAGGTTTCTTCCGACACCTTTGGCAGATTATTTATCACTTAAACCTGCAAAGGGGCATACTTTTATTCCCTAAATATCTAACACTGGTGGACAGCCAGGAAGCTACAAATACAAATTAGATTATTGGGCAATCCTGCTTAAACCCTGATCGTGGCACGGATCCCACATAGAAATCAATTAAATCTATGTTTCTCGTGGATTCCACGGATCTGGCATCCATGAAAAACACGGATGTGATGTCAGTGATGTGATAACTTTATTATACTAGCACTGTACAATTTTAACAGATCCGCGGAAAAAACAAACATGGATTGCAAAACAAATGCAATCACGGACATTAAGGAGAAATAAGTATTTGGGGAGGTGGGTCTAGGCTTTGGCAATACACGGACACGGACATCAAGGAGAAATAAGTATTTGGGGAGGCTTGTCTAGGCTTTGGCAATACAGCAGGATGTTTTTTAAACTATGTCATTAATCTTGGAAAACTCCTTTATGTTACACTGCTGAGAGCCCTTGCTATAGGTGTAAAAGATATACAACCTCCATATAAAAGGACTTAAAGGGAACCTATCACGCCGAAATTGCCCCCATTGATAAGGAAACATGCTGGTACATCACCCAGCACGCTTCCCAAACATCCCCCTGTCTCCTCCGTCCCCTCCTTTATTACCCCGCAATCTTACATTTGTGAAGTCCTGTGCCGTATGCTAATCAGCCCCAAGTAGTCATGGTAGGCCGAACTAGTCATGGACCTGGGCATAGTTATCCGGGTCCTGGGCGGCTTCCAGCGCTGTAATCACGCCCAGAGGGGCATGATTCAAAGACCTGCGCTCCGCCAACGTCATCTCTGGCTTGCGTTCCACATCGGCGGTGCTTGCATTCCACGACGACGGCGCTCCGACGTCTTCCGCACGCCACGCACGCGCAGTACGTCAGCGTCTTCTCCCGCCGTACTGCGCATGCACGGTGTGCGAGAGATGCAACGCGCCGCCATCGTGGAACGCAAGCGCCGCCGACTTGGAACGCAAAACAGAGATTACGTTGGCGGAGCGCAGGTCTTTGAATCACACCCCTCTGGTTACACGCCCCGCTGATTACAGCGCTGGAAGCCGCCCAGGACCCGGATAACTACGCCCAGGACCATGACTAGTTCAGCCTACCATGACTACTTGGGGCTGATTAGCATACGGCGCTGGACTTCACAAATGTAAGATTGCGGGGTAATAAAGGAGGGGACGGAGGGTACAGGGGGATGTTTGGGAAGCGTGCTGGGTGATGTACCAGCACGTTTCCTTATCAATGGGGGCAATTTCGGCGTGATTGGTTCCCTTTAATATGTACCTCTGGCCAGCAGACCATGACACAATACAATGGATAGGGCAAGTGGGCTACAGCAGATGGCTTTTTAAATATGGCAAAATAAAAAGTATTTTAAACATGTTAGACAAAAAAGTCTGCTGTGGTAGTATAAATAATTTATTTCTAGTTATCTTTTTTATTTATAGTTTTTTTTTCCAGCACCTATAAGGGCAGCTTCACACACACACACCGTATTGCAGCGGATTTTATGCTGAGGATCCACCGCAGATTTCATGTAAATAACTGAACACAGCATTAAATCTGCACCATCAAATCTGCTGCAGATCCGGTATGTGTGAACGCACCCTTAGTGTACCTTGTGCAATTAAAAATATAAACTGCAGATTTATGGACAAAAAAGTGACCATGACAGATGTGCTTTCAGGAAGATTTACATGATCACAGGGGCAAATAGACCCCAAAATCTGTGGTAATGCTTTCCATTTTTACATATCATTTATAATACTGGGGTCAGATCTGTAATCAAAATGTATTGGTTTGCTTTCTACTTATCATCTAGGCATTTAAATCAAGAAACTCTAAAAGGATGTAGACATGTGCATTTGCCATTGTAAATTTCTTATGCAGGCATTGCCAAAGTGATATCCTTGGCCCTCGCTCCTTCAATGGCTTTATGAGGAAACAAGTTCTTCTAGCAATACTGCTTCTTTAGAAGGCTGTTTTTAATAATATTTGAAAACACAAAACAGATAGCAAACAATCACAGATAACATGTTTGTCTATGGGCCTGTATGATATATTATTACAAAGCAACACATGGTATAAATGTTTTATTTATTTTTTTATTTTTACAAATACAGAGCAGTATGTCACCTATTGGCTTCGTACACCTACTTTATAAACATAGAATGTTAAAGATTGTTGGCAGAAAGAGACCACCTAGTCCATCTAGTCTGCCCTTATATTATTTCCTTTATTCTGAAATTCAATCACTGTAGATTTACCAACTACATCTGCTGGAAGTTTGTTCCAAGCATCATCAATAAAGTAATCATTTCTCATGTTGTTTCTTGTTTTTACGTGATCTGTTATGTTCTTTTTTAGAAGAGCTTCCATCATTTTTACTACTTCACATGTCAAGCTAACTGGCCTGTAGTTACTGGGCTCTTCTCTGCTACCCTTTTATTAGATGCGTATGAAATTGTACTTCCTCCAATCATCAGGAACCTCTCCTGTTAGGAGGGATTGGTTATACAAGCTATCTAGGGGGACAGCAATTACAGATTGGAGTTCTTTATGAAATCTGGGGCCACCATCTGGACCCCATCGCCATATACAACTTTAATTCAAGTTCCTCTGATACATTGGCATCTGAAAACACTGGAGCTGAACCCATACAACTGTAGGCAAAGCTATGTCCAACCATTTTGGAATTCTAAAACCTGCCTTTGAAGGGAAGAAAAAAAAAACGGAGCAAAATTAGCTATTTAAGTTGTCAGCGACTGCTTTATCTCTATCAGTGTAACTTTTTAAGGAAAAGCAATACCTAGCAAACATAGGCAGTTACATCACTTTAATTAATCTATACCTGTTAAATTTATTTTCTGCATAAATGTTAATTTAAACTTTCTTTTTTTACTAAGGATTAAATATTACTAACGAGCTAATTAATAGACGGAGACATCTGCTAAAGATTTCGTTGCCTGAACCCTTTTCCGAGGGCTACTAGGTAATTTCATAAATTAGAAATGGCTAAATATAACTTGGATAAAATGTTTTCAATATTTTACGTCATAATTGTATAAGAACAGTAAATCCCCATTGCCAGTATTACCGTATTCCCGTAAACCCAGGTTAATCAGGGAACCAAAGCCAAATCAAAATACAAAACAAAGATAAAATTATCCAAATAATCACATTGTTCACACTGCGTAAACTTACGGTCGTAGTTTTTCACGGCCGTGGATTTGCGTTCGCACATACGGTCGTATGTCCGATCGCACTTCCGACCGTAAGTGCTAGCCGTGAACATACGGACATTGTTTAATGTGGCTTCCTAGCATGATTTCAAGCGGGCTGACACAGGTCGTTTACTTTAAATATAGCGCCCAGCCCGAGAAACCACTCAGAATATATTTTATATCAAAATCAAGTTTACTTTGGCAGATATCAGATTTACGTTCGCGCCGCATTGAAACTCACGGCCGTAGGTGCAGCATTTCCGTCCGCAAATAATGGACTTGTTCATTTTTCACGGGGCCGTATAAAATCCAACCGTAAGTTCGTACATAGTGTGCACTTCCCGGCCGTAGTTCCATTGCATTACATTCATATCAGTGAACCTCAAACTTACGTTCGTATTTTTGCGGTCGTAAATACGACCATACGTTTACGCAGTGTGAACATAGCCTAAAGGATAATTGGCAACAGTTCCTAACAGGTTATCAAAGTCACCAGAAGCAATTAACCATACACCAAATCATCAATAGATCATCAATTGTCTCTGCACTCTGCGATCCCGGCTGCCTACCTCTGGGGTCAAGTTTATGGCAACCTCACTGTGAATAACCCTCCTGCTGGCCAGCATCACAAAGTGTAGAGACAGCAAACCAGGGACAAAGGGAGGGGGGAAAAGAGAGTTAAGTGGCAGGACAGAGATGAATGCTTAGAAAAAGTTTTCTGTGTCAGCACAGTCAGAACTCATTGAAGGAATTGAACAGATTGTTAGCCTATAGGACGGGGGATTATTGAACATCTATTTTACTTAACCAGATAACACCTTAAAGTAAGAAATAACTGACTATTTAAAAAGCTACTTCTGCTCAGTGTTTTCAGAAGGAGGACACAGCATTGTCTGCAGTTGTATGGGTTCAGCTCCAGTGTTTTCAGAGGCTGAAGTTGCAGAGGAACTTGCCCGTTTAAAGTTGAATAAGGCGATGGATCCAGAAGGTGCTCACCCCAGGATTCTTAAAGCGACTCTGTACCCACAATCTGCCCTCCCCAAACCACTTGTACCTTCAGATAGCTGCTTTTAATCCAAGATCTGTCCTGAGGTCCGTTCGGCAGGTGATGCAGTTATTGTCCTAAAAAACAACTTTTAAACTTGCAGCCCTGTGTCAAATTGGCTTGGCCGAGAGTGTCTATGCCCTAACTTTGGCACCGCCTCTCAATCCCTCCTCCCTACCCTCTTCACCATTAGGAATGGCCCTGACAGAATTTTTCTACTCCTCAATTGTCTGAACACTGCACAGGTCCCTTAAAGGGGTAGTGTGGCGCTAAGAAATTATTCACAGAATAACACACATTACAAAGTTATACAACTTTGCAATGTATGTTATGCCTGTGAATCACCCCCTTCCCTGTGTCCCCCCACCACCACCTGTGTACCCGGAAGTGTGGTGCATTATACATACCTGATCCGTGTCGCGCCCGTCCGCCATCTTGTGCCACGACGTCATCTTCGGACGGCCAGCCGAAGCTCTCCGATCCTCCCGAGTGCCGGCCGCCCTCTGCAGCGTCATCATATGCTCAGCCGCGATTGGCTGAGCATAACTGTGCTCAGCCAATCGTGGCTGAGCGGCTGATGATTATTCTGTGAATAATTTCTTAGCGCCGCACTACCCCTTTAAGGATCCAGCACAAGTGAATAGGAGAAAACCAGCCTGGAGCATTCCTAATGATGAAGAGGACGGGGAGGAGGACAGAGAGGTGGTGCAAGCCTAATGCACAGACACTGTAGGCCATGCAAATTTGACACAGGGCTGCAAGTTTAAAAGTAGTTTTTTAGGACAATAACTGCATCACCTGCTGAACAGGACAGATCTTGGAATAAAAGCAGCTATTCAAAGAGGTACATGCGGTTTGTAGAGGGCAGATTGTGGGTACAGAGTGGCTTTAAAGAACTTGGATCTATGATTACTTCCCCCTGATGGATCTGTATAACCAATCCTTCCTAACAGGAGATGTTCCTGATGATTGAAAAACGGCCAGTGTTATACCCATCCACAAGAAAGGTAGTACAGAAGAGCCCAGTAACTACAGGCCAGTCAGCTTAACATCTGTAGTCATAAAAAAAGATAGTGGATCACCTAAGAATCAACAATTTGATGAATCCAAACCAGCATGGCTTTACTGTGGGCAGATCTTGTCAGACTAATTTCATTAATTTCTTTGATTATGCCACAAAAGTGCTGGATGAAGGTGGTGCTGTGGATATCGCCTATCTGGACTTCACCAAAGCCTTTGATACAGTTCCCTATAAAGAGCTGATAGAGAAGTTGGAGAAAATTGGACTTAATCCCAGGATAGTTCAGTGGATTTGTGGTTGGCTGAAGGAGAGATATCAGAGGGTTGTTGTTAATGGTGTATATTCCGAGCAGGGACTAGTTACAAGTGGTCTGCCACAAGGGTCTGTTCTGGTTCCTATTCTTTTTAATATGTGTGTAAGTGACATAGGAGAAGGGTTGGAAGGTAAGGTTTGTCTGTTTGCGGACGACACAAAAGTGTGCAATAGGGTGGATATTCCTAGAGGTGTCAGTAATATGGAAAATGATTTAGCTTTACTAGAAAAGTGCTCCAAAAGATGTAAACTACAGTTCAATGTAAAATAATGCATTTGGGGAGCAGGAATCCTCTATCTGAATATCATATCTGTGGTTCTGTGTTGCCAAAGACTTCAGAAGAGAAGGATTTAGCGGTACTGATTTCTGCCTTAAAATGAGTCACCAGTGCAACCAGGCGGTAGGGAAAGCAAATAATATGCTGGGCTGTATAGCTAGAGGTATAACCAGTAGGAAAATGGAGATTGTGATTGTGTAAGAGTAGTAGATGCTTGGAACAAACTTCCAGCAGATGTGGTAGGTAAATCTACAATGACAGAATTTAAACCTCCCTGGGATAAACATATATCTATCCCAAGATAATAAGAAAGGAAATACTTAAAGGGAAGACTAGATGGACCCAGTGGTCTTTTTCTTTCGACAATCTGATATGTTTCTATGTAACAGTGAACTATATCTAGTATACGACGTTAGTATTACCCAAATAAAAGAACAGAGTATTAATAATAGACTGCCTGAAAAACACAAATAAAACATTCCCAAGGTCGTGTCTTCCATAGGTGATTAGAACTAACAAAATCCCAAACATAAGGATCTGAGTCAATAGAACAGCATTCAAGATATAGGCTAAACACTGTATACCAGCAATACAGGGACACCTAAGCCACAAAGCAGTTTAGTGATAATGAATGCTGAAAGTGCAAAAGGTATGCACCAACTCATATCCCTCCTGCTGATGCAGGAAAAGGAACATGTGATTAGATATTGGCTATGTGCTTCCAGCATTTTGTTCATCACATGCAAAGATTTGTCCACCAGGCCCTACGGTATGTCCTGAACTGAAATCATGTTGCATAGTATTCTCCCCGTCTAGTATTTATTCAGCCCACACAAACTGTAATCCTTTGGTTGTTAAAGGGAACCAATCAGCACGATTGTGCCGATATTGTTCCTTGCTGCACAGCATAGCTCTGCTGTGCAGCTCCTCAAAGCTACCACGCCTAGCTGCCTATCAGCCACCACTAGTCGCTGCTGTCTGCCTATCAGTGTGTTTTGCAAGAATGATTGACAGGCAGAGAGACCACTAACCGGTCTCTCTGTCTGTCCAACATCCCCGCAGAGCGCCCTGAGAGGTCATGGACTCTTTTCTTACTCCAGCCTCCAGTTCACAGTCATTCTTATGATAACCAACTCCAGCATCAAGCCCACAGACCCACCTACAATAAACAAGTCACTCCAACCTCCAGCTCACTGAGACGTCAAGACAAACCCAGTCCTAAGTCCCATCTCAATGCAGCCCTTTGGCACCAACCACTCCTTTTGTAACTCTTACCCATCTGTACAGTGTTTCCAATAGAGAATGAATGGTGTGGCAGTGCACATGTTCTTATGGGAGACTGAGATCCCCATTCTTGAGATTGCAGGGGTCTTATTGGTCTGACCCCCACGATAAGCACAGGATAGGGGATAACTTTCTCAGATAGGCATACCTCTAAGGAGAAGGAAGCATGACATTTACCTCTACAAGCTACTAATATTTCTAGTTTATATATGATGTTAGGTTTCCCATTTATTACTACCCTCAGGTTTCTTGCTTAACCCTTTCATGACCAAGCCCAAAATGACCTTAATGTCTGTGCCGATTTTCATTTTTGCTTTTTCATTTTTGTCTTCCTCGCCTTCTAATAGCTATAGCACTATAGCATTATTTCTCCCTGTTGCTCTATCCACAGGGCCATGTAAGGGCTTGTTTTCTGTCAAGAACAGGTGTACTTTGTAATGGCACCTTTCAATCTTCCATAAAATGTATGGCAGAACCCTAAAAATATCATTTATTAGGTGAAATTGGAAAAAAATGTAATGTAACTTTTGGGGAGTTTGTGGCTACATAATGCTTTTGACAGTAAAACTAACATGATATCTTTATTCTATCGGTCCATATGAAAACAAAGATATGTATCTATAACTATATATCTATTTACCAGCTCCTGATGAAGAGAGCAAAACGTGGTCACATATGAACTGTATTTGTACATAGCGGTTTACTCTCAGCACTCTCCTCATCAATTGGTGGCCAACTGAGGAATTACATACCTGTTTTCCTCCATAAATAATACAGTACTGTTTTAGCTGGTCATTGCATGTAAGGGTGCTTTAGTTTAACATTACTGCTATTAGTTTATTCTCAGTGACCACCAGATGGCAGCGTTGCAATTGGCACACATTACATTATAGTACTTCAAGATATTGTTATTGTCCCACCACACTGAGGTCTTTCTCTCCCTCTGGCCTTTATCTTATGTGTCATTCCCCATGAGATCTTTAAAGGGAACCAATCACGCAGAAAATCACCCTAATGATAAGGAAACATGCTGGCACATCACCTAGCATGCTTCCCAAACATCCCCCTGTACCCTCCGTGCCCCCCCCCCCCCCTCTATTGGATCATATTCTTACTTTTATGATGTCCCGCGGTGTATGTAAATGACGGGCAAGTAGTCACGGTGGGCGGTCCTGGGCTGAACTAGTCACGGTCCTGGGCGGTGGAATAGCTGTTAAAAGACCTGCCTTCCGCCAACGTCACCTGGGGCCTGCGTTACATGTCGGCGGCACAGCAACGCCTTTAGCACGCTGCGCATGCGCTGTACGGTGGGAGAAGGTCTTTCAATATTGCCCCTCTGGGTGTGATTACAGCTATTCCACCACCCAGGATCGTGACTAGATCAGCCCAGGACCCCCCACCGTGACTACTTGTTCGGCATTTACATACAGCGCGGGACATCACAAAAGTAAAAATACTATCTAATAGAGGGGGGCACGGAGGGTACAGGGGGATGTTTGGGAAGCATGCTGGGGGATGTACCAGCACATTTTCTTATCATTAAGGCGATTTTCTGCGTGATTGGTTCCCTTTAAGTTTTTTTTAACATTTTGTATATGATGTATATGAAAATAAAGGATTTGTTATATTTCTAGATTATTTGTGCAATTTCTTTGGTTATGTGTATAAGTTTGGTTGCACTATAGATTGATTTAGGCAGGGCTTTGTTTCGGGTTGTCTGTCCTATTGTTATACTTAATAGATTGGACCATTACACACGCTATAATATATTATATGTTTATTTTACATGTTTTATTTGTGTAATGGGAAAGGGGAATGATTTTAACTTATTGGGGGAGGGGCTTTGGAGTATTTTTTACAAATATTTTTACTTTTTGTTTTTTTATTTTTTTAAGTCCCTGGGGACTTTTACATGCAATCATTAAATTGCATACACTGATTATTGCTATGCCGCAGCGTTTAAGGGGTTAATGACAGGTCATTAACGTTGAGGGATCGTGTAAAGGTGTGAATGCGCCTCAGACTGCAATGAGGGGAAAAAGGGCAGCATGAGGACACATCTGGTTCACATCACACTGCATAGCTCCTATATCACACTAAACAAAGATGCATTTACAGCTACTGGTAGAGAGAAGGAAACACCCCAAATATTATGACTCCCCACAATATAATTTGGCTGCTTTGTGTTTATTACACATCCATTGCTGAAGAAAAAGGGATTGTGATTTTTATGTAATGTAACTTTAAAATAATGCATTAGGCAGACCAAAGAGATAACTATGTCATTAATGCCATTAATATGTCTAATGGCTCCAGACTGTTTCTGTTTCTGTTTTTCTCTTTCAATCTGAATGGCCTGTTACCTAACATACAGTGAACATGATGTATTTTGTATATGGATATTTATTTATACTTTGCATAAGCCATGGAAATTTAAAAAAAAGAAATGTTTCTGTTTCCATAGGTGCATGGTGGAAGTATGCCACACACCAGGCTACTCCTGCTTCTGCTCACACTGTGCATGGCCCGGTCAAGTCTTCACTATAACTTCTACAAAACAGAGTCAATTTTCAGCTGCCTCAAAGAAGCCCTCGAGGAGGCCAAAAGGAGAAGTCTAGAAGACAATTCGGTTCTTAGCAAGAGAGGCTATGACTTTGGACCAAGTGATAATCTATTATCCCAAGAGGAAGAAGAAGAGGATGAGAAAGAGAAAAGGACATTTCCAGCTGCACGGTACAGATATCTGTCACAGGCCCAGGTGAAGGGCAAGGTATACCAAAACAAGGCAAAAAGTGACCGTCGGACCAAATTCACTCTTTCATTGGACGTACCCACTAATTTAATGAACATTCTATTTGACATTGCCAAGGCTAAAAACATGAGGGCGAAGGCTGCAGCAAATGCCCAACTGATGGCCCAGATTGGTAGGCGAAAGTAAGGCTGGCTAGGCCGTGCGTGGCTTAACAAGGGAGGTAGATAAATTAGCACAGGACTTGTGTCATGAAATCTCCTGTCCCACACATGGCCGAATCTTGGAACTTTTCTTTGTATAGTACACTGCTATATTATGAGTCCTTCAAAGCTGCATTTACTTCCTACATGTCTATGCCCAAGGGGTGATATGTCACCCTCCTTGCCCTCTTTTATAATTCATTAAGAAAATTATTTTGTTCTATTTTGTTACATTATCTCTATCTTTATCTGTCCCTATCTCTCTGATTAAATTTCTGTATTTTGGCTTTACCAGTGATCTACGGATTTTATTATAACTTATTTTTTTCTCTCTGTTTAATATTTTCTTTGTAGTTTCTGGTCCTTCACATGGAGATTTTAATGCACAAAGAGAAAATTATTAAAAAAAAATATTTGCATCTCCCACTGTGATGTTTTTGTCATTAAAACAAGTAATTTCTGAGATTTTTCAAGTTTTCTGTTTATGTGCCTGGTCTTTTCAAGCCATAATAATAAAGGAGAAAAAAACTTAAGAAATGTATACGTAATGTATACGTAAATACATGCTGCTGTACATACTTGAAGACCATGGACACCTTTGACATGGAGAATTATTTTTACATTTGTTGGCGGTAAGCATAAGTTAAAACAGGTGTATCTGTCACCACAAAAAAAAATTGTAAAAGTTTTTTCGGTGTATGTTTCAGTAATTAGATGCTGACCAATCAGTAGAAGGAGCGAGGAGAGGACCGCAATACCGTGTTATCCTCTCTCTGCTCGGTGTCACTGTTAAGGGACGTGCCCCATAGACAACATGAGAGGAATGTGCTAAACGTGACTTCTTCTGTCTTGTTGTTGCCATTTGACGTCTTTTTCTGACATTGCTTCTTTAAATTTGCAATCTCCATTTCTTCATTCATGTTAAGACCCCCTGATATGCAGTTTGCTGCTTGCTTCTAGATTCATATTTTTCTCATGGAGTGTCTACCCTGTAATAAATGCTGGATGTGAGGTATGCGTATTCAGAAGTCTAGAGTGTTCTGCAGGTGTCCTTTCTCTCTGTACACTTATACACATTTTTATTGTGTTACTGCATCATTTCATTGCGGTAAGTAATTATTTATGTGATATTGTCACCTCCCAACTCTCGCTTTATTTAAAGAGGATGTACCATCAGGTACATCCTCTTTAATATGACCCACGGATAGAACAGCGCCGTCATGGAGAGCCGGTGCCGCGGTCTGTTTTTTGAACCGCGGGCCGGTTCCCATGTACGGCACCATTCTATCCACGAGTACCGGCCCGGAGCTGAAACACAGGAGGCGGGCCGCCCCCAGTGGGAGGGAATTCCCTACCCTCGCGGCCAGCCCACCTCCAGTGCTTCAGTGACAGTATCACATTCACTGTCATGCAGCCGTCCTTTATTGTGTCCTGGCAATAAAACTCAGGGGTGCCAACATACCTATAGGCCCTAGGGAGGGAGTTTATTAATGTTTC
The DNA here is from genome assembly GCF_027789765.1 of Dendropsophus ebraccatus. Classification (NCBI taxonomy): domain Eukaryota; kingdom Metazoa; phylum Chordata; class Amphibia; order Anura; family Hylidae; genus Dendropsophus; species Dendropsophus ebraccatus. The sequence goes on from NC_091454.1 coordinate 134,700,415, forward strand.
AATAGTTTTTATTGAAGGATTTTCATATTTTACAGCAAACATAGATTGAAAAAAAAGAATAATATCCTCTGTCGCTATAGAGTCAAACAGCATATCTGTCCCCCCAAATGAGGGATCTGGCAAGGCATAGCTCAGCGCGGTGGGGAGGGCAAGAGGAGGAGTGCAAGAGGGTGCATGTGCCGTCTTTTTGCTATAAAATATCGGTGCTGTTAGAGAAAGAGAACTGTGAGGGCAGCAGGAGTCAGTCAGTTCAACCACAGGCTGTATAATGGGGCATTCAGTATCACAGCAGATGGCGCCCTGGTAGTAGTAGCAAAGGGACAGTTATGCAGGGAAGATGAAAGAGATTCCTGTGTATCACATTGCGGTGGTATATGAGAGACCTCATCTATACTTAGAGGCACCGTGGAATCACACGTAGCTGCCAAGGAGGCCGCGTCCGGACCTCTCCCCCCAGTAACCGCCTTGTAGCACAGTCCCGGCGACTTACATTTGTTACTGGGTAGTAAGGCAGAAGCAGAGTCCGGTATTCTCCGGGGGTCAGGGGAGCCGAGATGTGAGGAGGGTCTGTGTGGTGCTCAAGTCCATTTAACTCTGAGGGTCGCGGTGTTGTGTTGCTCACCTCGTTGAGTCTCCTGCCATGTTGTGCGGGAGCCGGCGCCATCTTGGATCCTGGAGAACGGCACATACGGACTTTAAGGGGTTTGTGGGTTAGGAATTGTGAATCCCACATGCTGAGGCAGTCCCCAAGTATCTCCGTGATATGCTGAGTAAAATACGGCACGAGATGAAGGGTATTCCAGAAGAAATCGCTGGTTATTGCTGGTTTCAGTCAGGAGCGCAGCGGCTGCACGTCCTCTCCCTCCGACCGCAGGCTCCGCCCCCCAGGAGGGAATTAAGAGGCGTCTAAACTGCCTCTGTAATCTGAAATCACCCCCACCCCCCAGGGAGAGAGGGTAATGGTGCGTTTACACAGAGAGATTTATCTGACAGATTTTTTAAGCCAAAGCTAGGAACAGACTTGAGACAGTGAACAAGTCATAAAGGAAAGACTGAGAGTCCTCCTCTTCTCAAATCCATTCCTGGATTTGGCTTAAAAAAATCTGTCAAATAAATGTCTTTTTGTAAAGCACTGTAAGACAAACAAATGTGGTTCTAGGAGGTAGACTTATACTTGGAATATTATAGATGTTACATGCAGTTACATGCAAGATGTTCCTGCTGCAAGGGATATGTGCTGCAGGAACTTATATAGCCCTATGGCTGACGTAAAGGGGTTAAAATCTAAGTGTATTCTTTTAAAGGGAAACTAATAGCAGGTCAGATGAATCTAACCTACTGATAACTTCTGCACAGGGCACTGAGGGTGAAGGTAAGTCTCTTACCTCCATCCTTGGTGCCATTTTCGTATACTTTGTAGTTTAATCCAGCATCCAGTAAGACCGTCTGGAGCACTGTGAGCAGGGCTACCTTCCCCAGAGCACAATACTGGCCTGCCCCTGGCCAGCCCGCTCCACTAGTAATCGAAAGAGGATTGGTGTTCTGGGGGCTGTAGCCCCACCCCCAGTGCTCCAAATGGCCTAACTAGACACTGAATTAAACTACAAACTGCATTGAAATGACACAGAGAATTAAAGGTAAGAGACCTCAGTATCCTGTGCAGCTACCAACATGTTAGATGTGTCCAACCGCAGATTCATCCTAGTGTGTGAGATGGCCTTTAGTGATCTTAAAATGATCATAATAACGAATTTTTGAACAATTTATCTCTTAGTTTAAACACTGATCGTCATGAAAAACGAATCATTATTTTGAAATCGTTAAATGATCGATTGGGTGAATTATCACTCCATGTAAAAGGACCATTAAAGGGAGTGGGGCATTAAAAAAGTTTAACATAAAAATTAGATTTAAACAGTAGGTCATTTTTTAAGAATTTTGGTGTGTTTTTTTTTTTATAATCTTACTATCTGTATTTTACTGTAAAATAATCTTGTGGTTCCAATCCAGTCACTAGGCCTATAACTAAGCTATGATTAACCATTTTGATACAGATTTACTAGAAGTGCCCTTATTATCTACACAGAAGAGCATTTCCTCTATAAAGGTCAATAAGCATGCCCAGAAGCCTTTATCAATCATGTAAATTGGACTGATCCAGTTGATTGTGTTATGTGGTCCACGGGTCTTGCTGTAAAGCATGTCTCTAAGTGCTGTTAAAATAGCTCAGACATGATATCAAACCTATTAAAGTACATAAAAAAGGTATAAAAAAAAAAATCAGAAAATAGAAACAGATTAGAAAAAATGTAGGTAATACATTCCCTTTAAATTATGTTTCCAGGAAAAATTGTGTTTGCCCTAGAATTTGCTTGTGATGTCCTACCTTATTACCACTTCAGGGTAATGCCTGAACCCTTGAATATTTTTTTCACCCCTGGGGAAACCCTGCGTTCAAAAAGGCTTGGTGCAAAGACAAGAAAAGTAATGTATAATTCAGGTGTAGCTCCTTATTCTATACCGGTGTAAGGATATGTCTATATTACAAATGTCTATGGAAATTTGGATTGTCTTCTTTCTATTAAAGCAAATCTGTACCCACAATCTGTCCCCCCCCCCCCCCCCCCCAAACTACTTGTACCTTCGGATAGCTGCTTTCAAGCCAAGATCTGACCTGGGGTCCGTTTGGCAGGTGATGCAGTTATAGTCCTAAAAAACAACTTTTAAACTTGCAGCCCTGTGCCCAATGGCCGTGGCCTAGAGTATCTGTGCCCTAACCTTGCACCATCCTTCTGTCACTCCTCCCCACCCTCTTCAATATTTTTCCTATTCCTCTGCAGTGAAAACTGCACAGGTGCCTAAACAATCCAGCCCATGTGCCGTGCTGACACAGGTGATGAATAGTAGAAAATCTGCCTGGAGCATTCCTAATGATGAGGAGGGCGGGGAGGAGGGACAGAGAGTTTGTGCCAGCCTAATGCATACACAATCTAGGCCACACCAGTTTGACACAGGGCTGCAAGTTTAAAAGTAGTTTTTAGGACAATAACTGCATCACCTGCCGAACGGGTCCCAGGACAAATCTTGGATTAAAAGCAGCTTTTTGAAGGTACAAGTGGTTTGGGGGTCAGATTGTGGGTACAGAGTCACCTTAACTTTGGTCAAGTCTATATATTGTATTTGTAAGATGTATGATAGGTAGGGCACAGTGGCGTAGCTATAGGGGTCGCAGGGGTCGCCATGGCGACCGGGCCCCTACGCTAGGGGCCTTGCCACTCCCTCCTGTGCTCCCCTAATCCGGGGGGGCAGCGGCAGGGGCGGGCTGGGCCGGGAGGCATATGCCCCCGGCTCGGTTCCCCCCGCGCAGTTAAATGGCCGCGGCCGCCGGACCTCTTTAAGTTCAGTGAGCTTCCGGGATGCCGGCCCTGATGCAGGACCGTGGCGCACAGACTTCTCCTCGCTCCTCCTCGGCAGCTGACATGTGACGTCATCACGTTACATGTCAGCCGCCGTGCAGTAGAGAGGAGAAATCCAGGAGCCGCGGTCCTGCATCAGTGAGCTTCCGCCCAGGGCCGGCATCCCGGAAGCTCACTGAACTGAAGAGAAGCTGCCAGGCCTGAGGGAGATCAAGGATCCAGGTGAGGTGAGTTTATTTTGTTTTTTTATTTTTCATTTTTTACATAAATGTTGCGATGTGGGGGGCTGCACAAGGGGTTTATACGGGGGGGGGGGAGCAGCACAAGGGGTTTTTACTATGAGGGGGGGCTGCACAGGGGGTCTATACAATGGGGGGGGTGTCTGCACAGGGGGTCTATACAATGGGGGGGTGTCTGCACAGGGGGTCTATACTATGAGGGGGGCTGCACAGGGGGTCTATACTATGAGGGGGGCTGCACAGGGGGTCTATACTATGAGGGGGGCTGCACAGGGGGTCTATACTGAAAGGGGGGGCTGCACAGGGGGTCTATACTATTGGAGGCGGCTGCACAGGAGGTCTATACTATGAGGGGGGCTGCGCAGGGGGTCTATACTATGAGGGGGGCTGCACAGGGTGTCTATACTATGAGGGGGGCTGCACAGGGTGTCTTTACTATGAGGGGAGCTGCACAGGGGGTCTATACTATGAGGGGGGCTGCACAAGGGGTCTATGCTATGGGAGGGGGGCTACACAGGGGGTCTGTACTGTGGGGGATCTACACAGGGGGTCTATACTGTGGGGTGCTACACAGGGGGTCTATACTGTGGGGGGCTACACAGGGGGTCTATACTGTGGGGGGGCTGCACAGGGTGTCTATACTATGAGGGGGGCTGCACAGGGTGTCTATACTATGAGGGGGGCTGCACAGGGTGTCTTTACTATGAGGGGGCTGCACAGGGGGTCTATACTATGAGGGGGCTGCACAAGGGGTCTATACTATGGGAGGGGGACTACACAGGGGGTCTATACTATGAGAGGGTTACACAGGGGGTCTATACTGTGGGGGGCTACACAGGGGGTCTATACTGTGGGGGGCTACACAGGGGGTCTATACTGTGGGGGGGCTAGACAGGGGGTATATACTGTAGGGGAGGTAAACAGGGGGACTATACTATGGGGGGGCTACACAGGGGTCTATATCTACATTATCTGTACTCAGAGATATCACTGTGTTGTCTGTGGCGTTACATAGGACTGCAGGTGATTACTACATTATCTGTACTTAGAGATATCACTGTGTTATCTGTGGTGTTACATAGGACTGCAGGTGACATCTACTACATTATCTGTACTCAGAGATATCACTGTGTTATCTGTGGTGTTACATAGGACTGCAGGTGGCATCTACTGCATTATCTGTACTCAGAGATATCACTGTGTTATCTGTGGTGTTACATAGGACTGCAGGTGACTACTACATTATCTGTACTCAACACAGTGTACAGATAATGTAGTAGTCACCTGCAGTCCTATGTAACACCACAGATAACAGTGATATCCCTCTGAGTACAGATAATGTAGTAGATGTCACCTGCAGTCCTATGTAACACCACAGATAACACAGTGATATCTCTGAGTACAGATAATGTAGTAGATGTCACCTGCAGCCCTATGTAACACCACAGATAACACAGTGATATCTCTATCTGTGGTGTTACATAGGACTGCAGGTGACATCTACTGCATTATTTGTACTCATATATCACTGTGTTATCTGTGGTGTTACATAGGACTGCAGGTGACTACTACATTATCTGTACTCAGAGGGATATCACTGTGTTATCTGTGGTGTTACATAGGACTGCAGGTGACTTCAGGTAACTTCTCCAGGTTGCAGAAGTTCAAACTTCATCGTGCCTGCTGATAGTTTATTATGGGAGTTTTGCAGCATGTGGCTCTTCAGGTTGCAGCACTACAACCCCCATCATATCCAACTGACAGTTCATGATGAAAGTTGTAGTTTTTCAGCTGGAGAGTCAAAGATTGGAATACAATGATTAGACAATGACACAGTACAGTCCATTAATTATAGGGGGCAGTAGTGCAGTACATGAGGTGGAGGCAGTGACAGTGCATTAGAACATAGTGGCACATTAGAGTAATTGGATATAACGTTAGATATGACTTTGCCTGATCGGGTGAGATGGGGGGCCCCAAGCTAAAATTTTGCACCAGGGCCCATCAGCCTTTAGCTACGCCCCTGGTAGGGCACGCTGTGTAAAATTCAAAGCATGTCTTCAAATTTGACCAGAATTATTCCTCGGGATGGGAATGGGATCCACATGCATTGTGGCAACTGTAGTGGGTGTCTCTAGTGTAAGATAGGATAATTTTTTACTCACCGTAAATTTTCTTTCCTGTAGTCCGAAGCAGCATCACAAATGGGGAAGATCCTATCTTCCTGCAATGGTAGGACAGATGGTACCAATAAAAGAAGACTGATTAGGAGCCCTATAAGAAGGCCATACAGACCCCTCCTCCTTGTGTCAATTCTAACGACCAAAAAATTAAAAACTCATAATAAAATCTTAGTTAATTAGGCATTGAAACAATCAAGTTATGCTGCATAAATAATAGTTTGTTTAAATCAGGGCGGGAAGTCTGTGCTGCTGCTTTGGACTACAGGAAAGAAAATTTACGGTGAGTAAAAAATTATCCTTTCCTGTCATGAATGTGCCTGTGCCGAACTCCGTGCGCCCCTTGGCTCGTGCTGCGCGCCTGAGATGGCGCTGATATTCATTGTTTTTGTATGTTTGTGCAGTGTCCTGAACCCTGTCTGAACACTGGCCTATTTCCTTCTGTGTTTCTTCAGCCACACCCGCTTTGCATGAGATACTCCTGGCCACTCCGGAGTTAACTATGATGCTGGTTAGCTAGTCTGATAGACTGTTCTCCCTGCCAGTCAGGTTGCTCTTGCCCCAGGTGTTCTGAGGAGATTAGGGGTCTGGTCCAATCAGCTCCTGCACTGGACCTCTGGTCTCCTATATAGTGTCTGCCAGCCTGCCTCTCACTGCCGGATATTGAGCTTGTCTCAGCCTGCTTCTGCCTCTGTTTAGCTCTGTTTATTCTGACTACTTTGCCTTGTATTCTGACTATCCCTGCTAGCTGCCTGCCCCTGACCATACTGCCTGTTTATTGACCTTGCTTTTTGGATTGTGTTTTTGTACTGCGCTCCCCGATTGTTGTGACCCGGACTGTCGACCATTCTTTATTGTGTTTTGTCTGTCTCTCTTGTCTTTGTGTCCCACCTAGCCAGTGAAGGGACCGCCGCCCAGTTGCTCGCCGCCATCTTAGGGCGGATTGTGGCAAATAGGTAGAGGACAGTGGGCGGGGCTAAGCTTAGGGCTCACTGTCTTGTATTGTCCTGCTGTCCGGTTCCTGACAGAATATCCGGCCCCTCTGGTGCCATGGCTACTGTGGAAGATCTTGCTACCCGGGTGGAGGGGGTGTCAGGCCTGGTGGTCAAACTGGCCAACCAGATAACCCAGTTAATGGATTTAAACCTGGTGGCTAAGATGGAGGCGTTGTCTTGCCTGGTTGATGATCTTGCTAAACAGGTTCAAATTTTGTCTGCCAACCAGAAAAATGCTGTGGTAGCGCCCCCAGTGGTGGAAAATCCTAGAAAACCAGTCATGTTGCTCCCTGATAGATTTTCTGGTGATATAGAAAAGCTTGAGTCCTTTAGGGGTGCTTGCATGTTGTTTTTTCGGATCAATCACTTTCCTTCTGAGCAGGAGAAGGTTGGTATTGTGGTCTCACTGCTTCAGGGAGATCCTCAGGCTTGGGCTCTCAAAATCCCTTCTGAGGCGGAGGAATGGAGAAGCCTGGAGAAATTCTTTTTGTCCCTGGGTACTATATATGCTCAACCAGATCATAAGGCATTGGCAGAGAATAAGCTACTCTCTCTGCGTCAGGGTAAGCGACCAGCAGAGGAATATTGTTCTGAATTTAGAAAATTTTGTGTGGTGACTACTTGGTGTGAACCTGCTTTAACCCCTTAGCGACCCATGACGTATCTGATACGTCATGGTGCCGCTCGGGGTGTTCAGAGCGGGGTCCCGCCGGGACCGCGCTCTGAACGGCGCTGATCCCGGCTGACACGTGCAGCCGGGCAGTGCCTCTATTAGCCGGCGCGGGTCCCGTTGCCGCGCCGGCTAATTAAGCCTCTAAGTGCAGCTGTCAAACCTGACAGCTGCACTTAGAGGCACTGCGCCGCACGTCCCTGATGTCTAGTGGGTCGGATCTCCCCCCCGCGATGCGATCGCGGGGGGGAGATCCGTTCTTCTGCCCGTGCCGGGCCTCAGCGTCGGAATGACGCTGATCCCGGCTCGGCAATAGATTGCTATGGCCTGCAGCAGGCCATAGTAATCTATGAACGATCTAATCGATCTTTGCTGTGTATATACACAGCATTGATCTCTATGAGAGATCAGTGCTGTCTATATACAAGTCCCCCAGGGTGGCTTCTAGTTACAGTAAAAAAAAAAGTAAAAAAGTGTTTTTATTAATAAAAAATCCCCTCCCCTAATAAAAGTCCAAATCACCCCCCTTTTCCCATTTTATAAATATAAATTAATAAATAAATAAATAAACATATTTAGTATCGCCGCGCGCGTAATCGCCCGAACTATTAATCACATTCCTGATCTCGCACGGTAAACGGCGTCAGTGCAAAAAAATTCCAAAGTGCAAAATTGCGCATTTTTGGTCGCATCAAAACCAGAAAAAATGTAATAAAAAACGATCAAAAAGTCGTATATGCGCAATCAAGGTACCAATAGAAAGAACGCATCATGGCGCAAAAACTGACACCTCACACAGCCCCATAGACCAAAGAATAAAAGCGCTATAAGCCTGGGAATGGAGCGATTTTAAGGAACGTATATTTGTTAACAATGGTTTGAATTTTTTACAGGCCATCAGATACAATATAAGTTATACATGTTATATATCATAGTAATCGTAACGACTTGAGGAACATGCATAACAAGTCAGTTTTACCATAGGACGGACAGCGTAAATGCAAAACTCCCCGAAATCAAAACAAATTTGTTTTTTTTTTTCAATTTGACAGCGCAAATGATTTTTTTCCGGTTTTGCAGCATATGTTATGGAAAAATAATGCCTGTCATTGCAAAGTACAATTGGTTTCGCAAAAAATAAGCGCTCATATACGTCTCTAGGTGAAAAAATGCAAGCGCTATGGACTTTTAAACTTAAAATGGAATAAGCAAAAGCGCAAAAACGAAAATAGGCTTTGACCTTAAGGGGTTAAAGGCTTTCTTTAAGCAAGGATTGGCAGAGGGCATTAAGGATGCCTGGGTAGGTCACCCAGATCCACCAACCCTTAAAGAGACCATGGCTTTGGCCATTTCTATTGACCGCAGACTACGCGACAGAAAGAGGGCGAAAGCTAACTCTGACCTCTTCCAATCTTCCACTTCTCCTGTTCAAAAACCTTTCCTCCCCCCTGTTGTCTCAGAGGAGGAACCTATGCAGCTGGGAGCATTGAATGTCAGGACCAGACAAGAATTCCGGAGACATAATGGCCTGTGCTTTTACTGCGGGAACGGTGGTCACTACATCAGCTATTGCCCCATCCGTCCCCAGCGATCAGAACATCATCAGCGTCCAGGTGACTCCCTGGAAGGTCATCTGGGCGCACAGGTAACCATTGGTGAAATTGGCATAAATTGTTCCTCTGATATACCTGCCATACCTGTGCCTGATGTGAATGAAAATTGTGGTGATGATAACTCTGTCTGTAACTCATCAGTCTGTAACTCAGAGTCCTCCGCTGACGAGTGGGAGACGGATAGCGATATTGCTAGTGACATTCAAACCTGTGTGGTGAGAGGTAACTTTCCGCCTAAACCTGATTTATCTAGTGAGGGTCCGGAGGCCCCTCATAAAAGGGGGGGTACTCTCATGAATGTGCCTGTGCCGAACTCCGTGCGCCCCTTGGCTCGTGCTGCGCGCCTGAGATGGCGCTGATATTCAATGTTTTTGTATGTTTGTGCAGTGTCCTGAACCCTGTCTGAACACTGGCCTATTTCCTTCTGTGTTTCTTCAGCCACACCCGCTTTGCATGAGATACTCCTGGCCACTCCGGAGTTAACTATGATGCTGGTTAGCTAGTCTGATACTGTTCTCCCTGCCAGTCAGGTTGCTCTTGCCCCAGGTGTTCTGAGGAGATTAGGGGTGTGGTCCAATCAGCTCCTGCACTGGACCTCTGGTCTCCTATATAGTGTCTGCCAGCCTGCCTCTCACTGCCGGATATTGAGCTTGTCTCAGCCTGCTTTTGCCTCTGTTTAGCTCTGTTTATTCTGACTACTTTGCCTTGTATTCTGACTATCCCTGCTAGCTGCCTGCCCCTGACCATACTGCCTGTTTATTAACCTTGCTTTTTGGATTGTGTTTTTGTACTGCGCTCCCCGATTGTTGTGACCCGGACTGTCGACCATTCTTTATTGTGTTTTGTCTGTCTGTCTTGTCTTTGTGTCCCACCTAGCCAGTGAAGGGACCGCCGCCCAGTTGCTCGCCGCCATCTTAGGGCGGATTGTGGCAAATAGGTAGAGGACAGTGGGCGGGGCTAAGCTTAGGGCTCACTGTCTTGTATTGTCCTGCTGTCCGGTTCCTGACATTTCCCTTACGTCCTCAGCAGCAGCACAAATGGGGATATAGCAAGCTATGAAAACAGACTAGGGAGGGCCATTACATTACAGAAAACAGAATGGGTGAGCCAAAAACTGGTTGATCAGACTCGTGAATATCTAGTCTATAGTGCTTGACAAAGGTAATGACGGACGACCATGAAGCAGTCCTGCATATTTGTTCCAAGGGTACAGATCTTTTTTCAGCCCATGTGGATGATATTGCCCTCATTGAATGTGATTGCATCAGGTACTTGTAATCCAGCTTCTTGGTAGCATATGGAGATGACTTCCCTTATCCATCTGGACAGAGAAGCTTTGGATGACTTGCATCCTTTGTTTTTCCCTGCAAAGGATAAAAACAAGTGGTTAGATTACCTAAAGGAGTTTGTCCGTTCAATATACATGCTCCAAGCCCTTCCCACATCTAAGGGATGAAGCTCCTTCTCTCCCGTATTGGCAGGAGTAATGGATTGTAACAATGTAAATGTGGAAGAGACTTTCACCCACCAGGCTTCAACTTCTTTACCTTCAGGTAGGTTCTGTAGACGGCTGCGGCTCTGGACTGCAGAAGAGTGGTCACCACTTTGACAGCATATCAATTTCCATCTTGTTGATGGCAGTCAAGCTTCGAACAGGCCTACCCTCTTAAGTTATTAACTGAGGGTATACAGAAGCCTCCAGATTATTCCTACGGAATTAGCATCAGGAGAGAACGCCATGCTTTTAGATAATAAAAGGTCATCATGAAACCAGAGACTTGCTACTTGCAAGATTTTTAGACTCTGCCCACACCTGGCAGGGATGCTGGGAGTAATCTCTGCTACTGTGAGTCAGTAGCTGGGGAGACTGGGAGACTTCCCAGAAGATTCTTAGGCAGGAGGCTCGCCATTGTGAACATGCCCTCTTGGGTCAATAGGGGCAAATGAGGCTGACCAAGGGCCAATCTTGTCTCAGATTCTGCAAGACTCTGGGCTTTATAGGAGTGAGAAAAAAGGGTTCCCAATTTGAACCTTCAATAGGAATAGGTCTATGCTCCATGCGATTTACCAGAAAGCTTCTGGTCCAGAGACTGTTCCTCCGACAGGGTTACATCGCAGCATAGATTGCCAGCAGTCAAAATGCCCCTGCCTCCAGTAGTAATGCTACTGATTTAGTGCCTCTATAAAGATGGATATGCGCCATCCTAGATGCGGTTTTGATCTTATACTGATAGCTTTCCATAGATTGGTGTGCTGGAGTGGACTAGTATTCCCTTTATATGTTGGATGCCAGCAACATCTCTAATGGGGATTAAGGCTCCTTTGCTTGTTGCTCCTGCATACACGTGCCCCACTGTGTGCTTGATACATCAATGGTTCTCTCTACCCACTTCATTGGGAGACTGCTGCCATTGAGCAGGAAAAGCTATCCTTGTCTCTGGGTGTAATTTCCAGAGCAGACCTAAGACCCAAAGGTATCAGAAGAAGTGACAGCAACTGGGGAGTACTGAGAACCCCGACTTGTGTCAACTTCTGTAATCTCTCTGGAGGAAGAGAGTCACAGACTGGGGATCTATTCTCTTCTCTAGGAATTGTCCCATGCCAGAAACAATGATGAGGTTAAATTTTCTCAAACAGTCAAAAGTACAATAGACATCAGCTTGGTGACTGTAGATGGAGCCGAGATGATACCAAACAGAAGGGCTGTAAATTGAAAAGAATGCCAATTGCCTTGTACAAAAGGTCTTGATGTAAAGGAATATGCAGCTTTTGTCTGTAGACAGGTACATGCGGGTATACCTGGTAAGATAACGTCCCTCTAGGAGGGAACTACAGAGCATAAATCCTCCATACAACCGCCTTCTCAGAGGAGGCTGTATACAGGTACATGCAGGTATACCTGGTCACATAACATCCCTCTCTAGGAGGGACCCACAGGTCATAGATCCCACATACAGCACCCTACTCAGAGGAGACCGTATACAGGTATACACGGTCAGATAATATCCCTCTAGGAGGGACCCACAGATCATAGATCCCACATACAGCACCTTCCTCAGATTGTGAAATTCAATATGGTAGCCTTTCCTATCATATAACACAGGTACAGACCTCTCTCATTATGGAAATAGTCAGAAAAGACGTAGTCACAAGTTCTTGTCCTTATCCCCAAGGCCTCCGAGACGTCTGGTCCTTCTTGTGCGGGATTCTTTCCTTTACCTTCCGTACTAGAATTCCTACGGAATGGGGAACAAAAGTAGAAGTTCCTTCTCCTCTTATTAGACTGGGGCAGATAATGGACCTGATCATAAGAAAAAAACGACTTTCATGAGAATGTCCAATACAGATCCAACTATCTTTATATTGGAGTGAACATCTGCCCCCTTACAACGAAGGACCAGTCTCCAAACTGTGGGGATCGGGCAGCCAATTATACTGCTCAACTGTAGTAAGAGACAATTATTTATTTATTTATTTTTGAAAATTACTAAGAAAATCTTTTTATTTTATTTTTTTTAACAAGGTCTTTGTTCATCTGAAGGAGCCATGACCTCTGACTCCATCCAGTTCAGCCTGTAGATTATCATTCAGATGTAAAATCTTAAACAGTCATTGTCTCTTCTGAGAACAAGTTGCAATCCACAAATGAATTCTCTGCCACCTGAAAGTGGAATCTTGCGGGATCTGTACGCCAAGAAAGCTTTTTCCCCTCCAGAAGTTCTGTCACCAGAATCCTGCTACATCCAAGGATGGAAATTGTGCCAGACTGACCGGCCGACTAACAGACTAGTGCAGAGTGCCTGGAATCAGACACACAGGTGCACTGAATATGCAACCAGCAATCCTAAGGCGGTGTTCACACATAGCAGCTTCATAGTTTTACTGCATCCTTCAGTACACAGAAGCTCCATAGGGTCACTGCATCATCTGATATCAGTATTACAGAGAGTAACTAGACAGCAGGTGTACACAGTATTACAGAGTAATTATACTGCAGGTATACACAGTACACATCCAGCATCTCTAAGGATGTAGCTTCATAGGTCACTGCATTATCTGATAACAGTACTAAAGTAATCAGATAGGATTGTAGATGTGTACATATGTGTACTAAGGCCATGTCCACACACAGTAGCTTTACTGCATTCTTAAATAGCAGCACTGGAACAGTGCAAAAAGCTCCATAGAATCACTGCATCATCTGATAGCAGTACTATAGAAAGTAATCAGGCTGCAGGTATTCACAATTCACAAATAGCAGCTCTAGGGTTGTGTGCACACACAAACACACACAGTTTTATAGCTTCACTGCATCATCCAATGGTAGTACTATAGAAAGAAATGAGGCAACAGGTGTACACAATTAGCAGCTCTAGGGCTGTGTTCACATACAGTTTCAGAGCTTCACTGCATCATCTGATAGCAGTACTATAGAAAGTAATCAGGCAGCAGGAGTAATGAGGCAACAGGTGTACACAATTAGCAGCTCTAGGGCTGTGTTCACACACACACAGTTTCATAGCTTCATTGTAGCAGTACTGGAGAAAATAATGAGACAGCAGGTGTACTAAATACACAACTAGTAGCTCTAAAGCTGTGTTCATGTACACACATTATAGTTACATAGGTCACTCATATAGTGAAGCAGTCTAACAGGACTTGCACAACAAATGTTAAAAAAGTGAAAGATATTGAAACGAAACATTTGAGGCGTAAAAAGCCTCATACAACATGTATATATCCAATTATCCTCCTGACACACAGGCCAGGCTTTAAGCTCAAAAAGAAAAAGCAGCATATCTTAACCCCCCCCCCCCCTCTCCACACGACCATGTGGAAAGGAAGAATCATTAGAAAGGAAAGGCAGACACAAACATAGGCCTGAGCCTGCTTCCCTCTCCTACCACCTGTCCCACAGGAGGACAGAAAAAAACACAAGGAGGAGGGGTCTGTATGGCCTTCTTATAGGGCTCCTAATCAGTCTTCTTTTATTGGTACCATCTGTCCTACCATTGCAGGAAGATAGGATGTTCCCCATTTGTGCTGCTGCTGAGGACGTAAGGGAAGTTTATTTACAACTTAGATCAACGTTCTAAATAATTATTTGGATTATTTTTTTTCTAACTTCAAATAATAAAAGGTTGTTACAGTAATTTTTCCAAAAATAAACAGAAAATTGAGACAAGCAAATAAATATTTCATAACATTATTACCAATGCTGCATAAAATATGAGAACAGTATAGAGAGATACAACATAGAGGTCAGTGTTAACCGAGGGAGGGGGACTATATTTGCTATGTGGGGGCCAGGGGGACAAAGGGGAGCTGTTACATTCGCTTTAATATCTCCTATGACGCAACAATTTGATGTACCAAAAGTATGTTTAATATTGGTCTTGGGCAGGGTTAGACACCAAATCCAAGTGACTATGGGTCATATTTAGTTTATTAGGTACAATTCATTCAAAAAGTCTGCAGATTCTCACTTTTTTCACAAATTTTCAACCACTCATTCTGCACCCAGGAAACCCATAAGGACAAAGTCAAAACAAAATGTTAAAAAACTATACACAGGTGGCACCCTCATTATAAACCCCTGTCCCTGCCCTAACTATTTCCAGGAATGTAACATAGGAAAATTTGGTGTCACTGTGCAAATACATGTCTTGCTATTGACAGACAACTACCGATGCCTTACCTTGCCATGCAAGAAGAAACCTGGACTGCTACGGGCTCAAACCGTATCATCTCTAGCGATGAATACAGCTTCTTTTTGGCATCCAATAATAACAATTTTTGAAGTTGATGCATTAGAAGCAGGAAAAATGGGCAACCATAAGAATCAGAGATGAGCGCAACTCAAGCACGCTCGAGTCCGATATATCAGCATTTGAAGCAGAAAATAGGCAGCCATAGACTGTATCCATATTTTCTTGGACTCCCTTGGGCTGCGTTAAACTTATTTTGCTACCGGTATTGCCGGACGATCGGACTTGAGCATGCTCTCATCATGGGCCGGACTGGGACTGAAAATCAACCCTGGCATTTCAGAGCACACAGGCCTACTTGCTGTGCGATGAAAAGTTATGTGACAATGTTGTGAGTGCAGCACGGCTACATGTTGTATCATCATGGCTATGACTGGAATTACAGATAATAACACAGTAAATGAGGTCAGAAGCTTCTGTCTCTGTACTGTGTAGCATATTAGCCAATATGTGGTGGTATTAGTCAGTATGTGGTGGCATTAGTCAGAATGTGGTGGTATAAATGTCACCACATACTGACTAATACCACCACATACTGACTAATGTCACCACATACTGACTAATGTCACCACATACTGACTAATGCCACCACATACTGACTAATGTCACCACATTCTGACTAATACCACCACATACTGACTAATACCACCACATACTGACTAACACCACCACATACTAATACCACCACATACTGACTAACATGTGACCGCTGCTACTGAATAACATCCACTGTACACTATCATGTCCTATACGTGACGCCAAGAAAAATTAAAATGTCCCTTTGGTGGTATTATGGTAGTATGCTGAGGATATTGTGTTGCTGGGTGGTGTAGTGCAACCTTAGGGCTCACCTTCTGAAACCTTCCTGTCACGGTGGGGTCCGAGGGTGCTGGGGCCCTTGTCTTCTTCAGCATACACGCAGGGACATATAATTTTTAATAAAAGTCTTCACACAATAGCGGTGAAAGTATATCAAGACTTTACTTGAAGGATAACTATATACAATGCAATACAGGGCCATCTAATGATGGCAAACTGTTGGCTTGATCAGAGTCCTTTGCTTCAGGGGGAGGGTTACCTTGGTTACTATAGCTTAGACTTGGTGGATAAATAGGATTTCAAAGAGACAGACCTGTTCCAGAGACTTTATAGCTTTCCGCCTTTATAAGGTACGTGTGAATAGGTACTTGAAGTTACTGAAGAGACTTTGAAGAGACTGTCGACGCTCACTATCATGTAGGAGGAAGACGCATGGACACACTGACTTGGAAACCAGGAAGATGTGAATGGTGAATGGGAGACCCTCTATCACTTCACCAATCCGACAGCAGGCACTAATAAATACAGAGGATGTCCTGCTGAGACTTAGAAAACACGTATTAGTCCTTATGGCTGGCTGGAAACAGGATAGGGGGTTGAAGATGGAGTCTGACAGGATTACTGAGGTGACGTAGGGAGGTTAGATGTGACTGTGGCAATGCCAGACTACCAACTGTCACTGAGGAGACCGCACAGCCCTTCTGGGTAAAAGGTGGGCGGAGCTAGCTTTCCCCTGGCCAATCACTAGAGTGTGATAGGTTGCAGCGGAGGAGCACTGATCAAGCTCAACACTTGTATTATTAGCGATTAATACACAACAACATATTGAATAAATACATAGCAGAAAACAATACCACTACAAGAGAGCTAAGGAAGAGCGGCAAATACATAGGTTCCAATACAGACTGTCTAAGGTTGCCAATAGCAACAATACATTTCCAGACGCCTGACAATAAATACCGTTCTGGGTGGTGGACGCAGCTCTACACAGGTTCTGTACACCATATACATTACAGTGCAGTTACATCAGGTGACTCACAGGGAACATCTTCTCTGATCGGAGTTCTTCCCTATTAATTTTCTTCTTCTTCTGCCCAGGGCCATTATAAGAACTTCTCTGAGCCACGAATCCACAGAATCTGCCAGACACACATATTAGGCTCCTCACTCTGGCACCATCCTCATCTCTCTACAAACTGCACATCTGTATTGGCCCCTTTACACCCTTGTTTAGTGGGTATCCCTGACACTGTGATCCCCCTTATAGTATATACCCCCTCTATGTAGCCTCCTTATAGATGGTCCCCCTCTGTGTATACCCTATAGTATATGGCCCGACTATGTAGCCACCTTATAGGTGGCCCTTGTTCAGTTTTCCATATAGATGGCCCGATGTGCATCTACTTGAGAGCCCCCCGTGTAGTCCCCCTATAGTAGATGACACCCTCTGTGCATCCACTATAGTATATGGCCCTCCTCTCTGTAGCCCCACCTTATAGATGTCCCCTTATGTTGTCCCCCTTATAGATGGCTCCCTTGTGTTGTCCCCCTTATAGATGCCCCCCCATGTTGTCCCCTTATAGATTCCCCCATGATGTCCTCTCATAGATGCCCCCCATGTTGTCCCCCCTTATAGTCCCCCCCATTTTGTCCCCTTATACATGTCCTTTTCCCCCCCTATGTTGTCCCCTTATAGATGGCCCCCTCTCCCCTTATGTTGTCCCCTGTGCATCCACTATAGTATATGGCCCTCCTCTCTGTAGCCCCTCCTTATAGATGGCCCCTTATGTTGTCCCCCTTATAGATGGCTCCCTTGTGTTGTCCCCCTTATAGATGCCCCCCCATGTTGTCCCCTTATAGATGCCCCCCATGATGTCCTCTCATAGATGCCCCCCCATGTTGCCCCCCCTTATAGTCCCCCCCATTTTGTCCCCTTATACATGTCCTTTTCCCCCCCGAAGTTGTCCCCTTATAGATGGCCCCCTCTCCTCTTATGTTGTCCCCTTATAGATGGCCCCCTCTCCCCCTATGTTGTCCCCCCCCCCTTATAGATGGCCCCCTCTCTAACGTGCGCTCCCTGTGCCGGAAGTCACAGCCACAGGTGCACAGGGAGTTCCCTGATGCGTGCGCTGCCCGGGGATAGGATGGGACACCCCCAGCAGCCGCGCATCATCCGGGGGCTGACTGGAGCGTTGTGAGCCAGCCGATCCCATCTTCCTCCTGGGCCAGTGACTCCTTTTGCCTATGGTAGGGGAAAGGAGTCGCCGGTTCAGGAGGAGCACGGGACAGGCCCCCGGCCCTTCTGGCATTTGCCAGAAGTGCCCTATGGCCAGTCCAGCCCTGCTCTCATTTAATCTGTCATCTATCTAATAAGAATCTAGGCAACTTTGACAAGGACCATATTGCAATGCCTAGACCTGTGGGTCAGAACATCTCCAAATTGGCAGGTCTTGTGGAGGGTCCCTGTATGCAGTGGGTAGTACCAAAGATGGTGCAAAAAATAAAAAAAGTTGAACAAGCAATATGAGTCATGGAGACCAAGAATCATAAATGTTCATGAGAAGCCAAGACTTGTCCATCTGGCCCAGTGCTACTGAACAGGGCCGTCTTTCCCATTGGGCAGGGTAGGCGGCTGCCCGGGGGCCTATGACTCATGGGGGGCCCCAGTGGCTGTCGCCTACCCTGCAGAAACGGAAAGACCAGAGGCATGCTGGGCCAGGGGACGTGTGTCCCCCGGGCCGGTCTTCCTCACCATTAAGTGGGCCGCGACCCATGGCCGACCCTCTGCAGTAGTTGAGACTGAGAGAATAGCTCGTCCGGCTGCCGCGCTATTCCCTCAGTCTTTTCCGGGCCTCAGTGATCCCACAGGAGCCGCGCGCAGGCACGTCTGCAGGCACCTACATCAGGTCTCGAGCGGTGACGTCACTTCCCTGACGCGCCGCTGAGGACCTGAGAGTGGAGAGAGGAGCCGCCGTGCTGCAGCAGCAGGGAGAAGCTGCTGCAGACTGAAGATCTATATGGGGGATGTACAGGGGGGTTATTCTATATGGGGGGATGCACAGGGGGGCTATTCTATATGGGGGGATGTACAAGGGGGCTATTCTATATGGGGAGATGCACAGGGGGGCTATTCTATATGGGGGGATGCAGGGGGCTATTCTATATGGGGGGATGCACAGGGGGGCTTTTCTATATGGGGGATGCAGGGGGATATTCTATATGGGGGATGCATGGGGGCTATTCTATATGGGGGGATGCAGAGGGGGCTATTCTGTATGTGGGGATGCAGGGAGGGCTATTCTATATGGGGGATGCAGGAGGGTATTCTATTTCTTTTTCCCCACATGGGTCTGCACAGCACAAGGTTAGGGAGGAGGGGGATGCGGGGACTTGATCTTGGGTGGGGGGGCCCAGCTGAGCCCAGGGGCCCATAGTTTTGTTAAGACGGCCCTGCTACTGAATCAGAGTGTCCGTGCTGATCCCTATCTACCACTGAAATCGCCTACAGTTACAACATGAACATAAGAACTGTATCATGGAGCAATGGAAGAAGGTAACTAGGTATGAAGAATTACATTATAATACATCATCTGGATGGCCAGGTGCATGAACATCATTTACCTGTGTAAGAGAAGTCACCAAGATGAACCATGGAAAGAAGGCAAGCTTTCAGAGACAAAAATGTGCAAAAATGTAATGACAAATTAAAACTCAAACAATGAACAAAGTAAAATTACAATCTATTAGTGAGTGTGCTGTAGAAATGAAAACAGAATGAATGTCAGTGATACAAATAAAAGAGGATAAATGACTTGAAGCAGACTAAGTGTTCAATGTCTTGATGTCGTCACTTGGGTTGAAGCACCGCAAGGGAAGACAGTGTAATTATCCTAACCACCTGTCTAGCAAGAATAACCCCACATTTGCTCTTTCCCCCCACTGTCAAAGGCGACAGATTTGTGAATTAAACTTTAGCAAGGGGCTTAATAGAGGGCCTGAATTTTAATGAAGGAATTGAGCTGGAGGCGAGACTTCGGTGCTTAATTGTGTAAACACCTGTTGTCATTTATAAGAAGCCTTGGCATTACAAATGGCATCTGAGTAATTCTGACAGCTGCAATATAGCTGTCATTGCTATTGTGATATAGTACAGCCACTTGTTTGCCTGAAGTTATTTTATTCGTTGTAAGAAAATAAAATTTTTACAAGGCCTGTTTGTACATATTCATTATAGAGCTTGAAAAAGCACTATATTGTAATCCCTTTTCTTTCTTCTTCATTTTCCAGTTTCTCCAGATTCCAGGTTACGGAACGGCCGGTCTCTGACCGGATGATCTTTTGGCCACAGGGTTCTGATGCAGGCGCATCAGCGTGCGCCCGCATCAGAACCTCCCACAGCACACAATGAAGCAAGCGGCCGGAGCCGCTCGCTTCATTGTGTGAACTGACAGGGTTTCCTACGGCCGCAATTCATTGAATAGCGGCCGCAGAAAACTGACATGTCAGTTATTTGCGGCCCTGTACGGGATCCTGGCCTGAGCGTATACGATGTGTATACACTCCGGCCGGGATCCCACAGAAGATAAGGCTATGTCCACACCGCACAAAGTACAGCCGTTGTTGCCAATGGCAACAATGGCCGTACTTTTACGTAGTGTGAACATAGCCTCAAAGAGGTTATCCAGCGCTACAAAAACATGGCCACTTTCTTCCAGAGACAGCACCACTCTTGTCTCCAGCTTGGGCAGGGTTTTGCTGTTCAGTTTTATTGAAGTGAATCGAGCTTAATTGCAAACCGCACCTGAACTGGAGACAAGAGTTGTGTTGTCTCTAAAAAAAAGTGGCCATGTTTTTGTAGCACTGGATAACCCCTTTAAAGGGCATGTAGCACATTCACTCTTAAAGGGCCAGTACTGATTTTGCTCTTAAAGGGCTGGTACTGAATTCTCTTTCAAAGGGATTATCCGGGTCAAAAAAACAATATTCTAAAGAATCCCGCTTCCCAGCATCTCTAAGGGGGATAACATAGGTGGGGCATGTATAAGAGGGACTACATGGAAGGTGTATACAATAGGACATGTACTATAATGGACTACCCAGAGGGGGGTATATAATATAAGGGGGATCACATAGCGCCAGCCTACCCACCTAATGAGGGCACAAAGGGGACAATACAGATGTGCAGTTTGTAGAGAGATGAGGATGGGGGGAGTGAGAAGCCTAATATGTCTGTCTGGTAGATTCTGTGTATTCGTGGCTCGGAAAAATTCTTATAACGGCCCAGGGCAGAAAGAGAAGAAGATGAAAAGGTATGTATGGTGATAATATTTCCTATATACTGGTATTATTGCTAATATTGGTCTTGAGAGATATATATATATATATATATATATATATATACACTCACCTGCCACTTTATTAGGTACACCTGTCCAACTGCACGTTACCACTTAATTTCTAATCAGCCAATCACATGGCGGCAACTCAGTGCATTTAGGCATGTAGACATGGTCAAGACAATCTTCTGCAGTTCAAACCGAGCATCAGTATGGGGAAGAAAGATGATTTGAGGGCCTTTGAATGTGGCATGGTTGTTGGTGCCAGAAGGGCTGGTCTGAGTATTTCAGAAACTGCTGATCTACTGGGATTTTCACGCAAAACCATCTCTAGGGTTTACAGAGAATGGTCCGAAAAAGAAAAAACATACAGTGAGCCGCAGTTCTGTGGGCGGAAATGTCTTGTTGATGCTAGAGGTCAGAGGAGAATGGGCAGACTGGTTCGAGCTGATAGAAAGGCAACAGTGACTCAAATAGCCAACCGTTACAACCAAGGTAGGCAGAAGAGCATCTCTGAACGCAAAGTACATCGAACTTTGAGGCAGATGGGCTACAGCAGCAGATGACCACA
Organism: Dendropsophus ebraccatus; assembly: GCF_027789765.1. NCBI lineage: Eukaryota > Metazoa > Chordata > Amphibia > Anura > Hylidae > Dendropsophus > Dendropsophus ebraccatus. The sequence goes on from NC_091454.1 coordinate 134,722,022, forward strand.
CCGGGTGCCACTCCTTTCAGCTAAGAACAGGAAACTGAGGCTACAATTTGCACAAGCTCATCGAAATTGGACAGTAGAAGATTGGAAAAACGTTGCCTGGTCTGATGAGTCTCGATTTCTGCTGCGACATTCGGATGGTAGGGTCAGAATTTGGCGTCAACAACATGAAAGCATGGATCTATCCTGCCTTGTATCAACGTTTCAGGCTGGTGGTGGTGGTGTCATGGTGTGTGGAATATTTTCTTGGCACTCTTTGGGCCCCTTGGTACCAATTGAGCGTCGTTGCAACGCCACAGCCTACCTGAGTATTGTTGCTGACCATGTCCATCCCTTTATGACCACAATGTACCCAACATCTGATGGCTACTTTCAGCAGGATAATGCGCCATGTCATAAAGCTAGAATCATCTCAGACTGGTTTCTTGAACATGACAATGAGTTCACTGTACTCAAATGGCCTCCACAGTCACCAGATCTCAATCCAATAGAGCATCTTTGGGATGTGGTGGAATGGGAGATTCGCATTATGGATGTGCAGCCGACAAATCTGCGGCAACTGTGTGATGCCATCATGTCAATATGGACCAAAATCTCTGAGAAATGCTTCCAGCACCTTGTTGTATCTATGCCACGAAGAATTGAGGCAGTTCTGAAGGCAAAAGGGGGTCCAACCCGTTACTAGCATGGTGTACCTAATAAAGTGGCCGGTGAGTGTGTATATATATATATATATATATATATATATATATATATATATATACCAATAGAATCACTTGGTGGAGGAAGGGGGGGGGGCAAAATGCACTCTTGCACCAGGACCCAAGAGACATTAGCTACGCCCCTGGCTTTTCTCCTGTCCGTGTCACTCGTCCCCCTCAACCCCTCCCCTCTCCATAGCCACATAATGGACACAGAAATCCTGCTTCTGAAGTGAGTGGGGAGGTAGGAAAACAGCTTTTTCAGTACATAAGGAAACTCCTTTGCTTAATAAAACCTATTACAGAGTTTCCTAAAATCACTTGTACTATTTTTTGATTTCTGAAAAGTGACATTTAAATTACAGTTACGCTTTTATAAACATAGTTATCCCCTTTGCTGACATGTCATCACAGCCAATTTTACCTCTTTGTCTATTGTTGCTGTAGTACTAATGTTTTTCTTCAATGCAGACTACTGTTGCGATTGGAAGCAGTTTGTCGGCAGAAGGGCACTATTTATTTTTTTATTTCCATAATAAATGCATACAAAATACAATTTAACTCCTATATGGAATAGAACAACCTTACAAATTAAAGAAAAAAAACAGAATTCCCTTTCCAGGTCCCATAGAAATTTTCCTTTCTGTTCTCAAATACAAAACCTAATAAATTTAAATTAACCCCTTAATGACGTAGCAAATTTTCGCTTTATCCTCCTTGTGTTTAAAAGGCCGTAGCACTTGTACTTTTTCCCCTACAGACCCACGAGTCCTTATTTCTTGCATCACTAATTTTACTTTGCAATGCCATAATTAATTTTTGCATAAAATATGCTGTGAAATCAGAAAAAAATTATATGCGCGGTGAAAAAAAACAACGCAATTCTTTTTATTTACCTTTTTATTTACAGAAAATAAACATTCCTTAAAATTGTTCTATTCCCAGGCTTATTACGCTTTTGACCCTAGGTCTATGGGGTTGTGTGAGGTGTAATTTTTTGCGCCATGATCTGTACTTTCTATTGGTATCTTGATTGCATATATGCGACTTTTTTATCGCTTTTTATTAGAATTTTTCTGGATTTGATGCGACCAAAAATGCGCAATTTTGCACTTTGGCGGGTTTTGCGCTTACACAGTTTACCATGCAAGATCACAAATGGGATATTTTAATAGTTTAGGAGATTACGCATATTTTAAAAGATGTTCACTGAATGTGTAAACATGGTATAATGTCATAGGTATAAGACAAATTGCTATGAAACCGGGTGCTATGTGTAAAATATATGTAAAGCTTATCCTATCCCATCAGTTCAAGATTTCCACAAAACCTGTTTCCTAAAGAAAATTCCTATTGATAAGAATTAGCTCCGCATTTCAAAAGCGATATCAATTAAATAAATAGAGAGTTAAATGTCATTGAAATCTTCCCAACTAGATTTAAAAAATAGTGTTATTTCTACCATACTACTGACCATTAACAAGTGTGCTTGTTGATTCATCCATTGATGATTCACTGAAGGGGGCTCAGCAGGAAGATGCATATACACTCGGTAATGTGACTACATGCAGGTTATAGGGATTAAAATTAATATGTGTTACGTGATTTATGAGTGGGAAGACAGATTCCACAGGTGTAAAAGGGGAACTGCTTACCTATTTTTTGCCACATGTTTCCATGACACTATTATATTTGTATCTATGGCTCTACAAAGTAATTGCTGAATTACTATATACTTTTATATCAAGTCTTGGATGTGCTGCTCTCTTGGAACATAAAGATATATATTCTCCAAGACACTAAATAATTTTTTTTAAGTGACAGAACCTGTTTTTGGTTTGTGTATGCACAACAAATATATAAAAATATTGTATGTTCTCGCAACTACCTATATACATCTAAACAAGAAAACAAACATGACAGTATGAGTCTGTTCGAGGCTGGAGTCAACTTCCACAAAAATCTGTGCCTTTTTTTGGAAAAAAAAGAAAGAGAAAAAAGTCACGCATAAATGCTAAACTATCAAGAGCAGTAGCAATACCCATAGAAAACCTCTCCTGCTATGGTTCGAACAGATGTGTCAGCAGAGAGCACTGTGTCAGACTGAAAAATACAACATATCCTGCAGGACATACAGCAGCTGATAAGTACTGGAAAACTTTTATTTTTAAACAGAAGTAAATTACAAATCTATATAACTTTTTGAAACCAGTTGGTTCAAAAGAAAAAGATTTTCAATGGAGTACTCCTTTAGGCTATGTTCACACTACGTAAAAGTACAGCCGTTGTGTGAACATAGCCTTAAAGAGCATTCCTGTGGTCAAAGTATCAATGACAGTCAAACTTTTTGGGCAATTGAGAGACCTTTGCAAAACATTCCACATTTGACCTTGACCATACAGCTTTCATATATTTACCTCTTTGTAATTACATTTAGAAAGAGTTACCTTGATTATAAATTTCACAATGACATAACAATCAGAACCGTCTTTCCCGTTGGGCAGGGTAGGCAGCTGCCCGGGGGCCCATAACTCATAGGGGGCCCCTTTGCACTCTGAACGGACAGTAAAACACTGCCTTTGACAGAAAAAGGAGCATTGAGCAATTCATACCTTTGTCAATGGCATCTTCTATTATAAAAAAAGGCCCACAGACCACACCTGAGGAAGCTGTCTCCCCCCCGCTGCATATACTTCATATATGTCTATACATTGTTCTGGATTGCAAGCAAAGATAAATCAATTCAATGGGTTTGCGATCTATGTCGCCCGTGCAGGACACAGTGTAATCTTAGTGGGAGTAAGATCGGCAGTGTTGTATACAGACTTTAAAATTCTTTGACTTTGAATTTTAAGATCCTCACTAGATGGTACGCTGCCCCCTGACACTCCATCAGATCTACCCAGGAGTCCCAGACTCCTGTTGGCGATGTGAGGCGGCAGAAGGATCCATGCTGCGTATCTGGTGGGACTGTCCTGTCCTACGACCCTTCTGGGACGCTGTCTTTGAAATTCACTCTACAGTCACTGATAGGGATGTAACCCCATCCCCTGGCCTGGCCCTATTATCCCTTGTTCCTGACCTTTCCTCCGCTGCCAAGAAAGGACTGCTTTGCCATTTCCTTACAGCAGCCCAAACTGTCATTCCAGGCATTGGAGGTCCACGGCTGCCCCCTCCATAGCTGAGTGGGTTGCCGAGATGGATTTCATCTTCCGTATGGAAACTCTGACGGTGGAGGAAAATGGTCGCAGCAAGAAGGTCGATCGTGCCTGGCTACCTTGGACCACATTCAAGTTGGGCTCCGCTCTTGCGCACTGGCTAACCTAGCCTGACGCTGGAGATGACCGTAAGTCACCCTCTGACACTGTGTTGAGAATGCTCACTTCCTGGTGCTTCCCCTTCCCTCCATGTACTGACTTCCCTCCCCTCCCCCTTTTTTTTTTCTTCTCTCCCCCCCTCGCCCCCTCCCTCTTCCTTCTCTCACTTTCATCTTCTTTCTTTTTTCTCTCTCTAACAACTTTTTTTCGACTCTTGTTCATGTTTGCCTTTGTTGAATAATGAGGTTTCTTTCAGATAATGCACGTTTTTTTTAATGAGATGCTCACAGGTGCCTCACTTTTGTTACTCGCCGCCCACGATGGGAACAGTCCTTAGGAACTCTCTTATCAGGGAATATGGAGACTCCCCCGCATCCACGGACTCTCTTCCTCTCTACACTATAACGGCTGTTGCAATCTGACAGACATTACCCTTCAGCACTCCTATGTACCCATCTGCATAGTGTTATTGCTTATGATTGTACCTTTTTTCTTCCTCTGTTCTTTATAAAAATTGTAATCTCCAATAAAACTCAGATTTACAAAAAAAAAAATAATAATTCTTTGACTTTGTTCAGCATCTGTATTCCTTTTTCTCTGCCGCTACATATCAATGGAATGTCTTTAGGAAAAAAATGTTGTGGTCAAGTGTCAGTCAAACACAAGGTGGTCATTACATTATAAGGCCATATTCACAAGTTAAAAATACACAAAAAGATGGCCGATTTTGAAATTTAAAATAAAGTCCATTATTGCCGTGATTTAACTGACTGCTATGGCAAAGCATTGAAGTCAATGAGAAGATGGACATCCAATGCACACAATGTGTTGAATAACTGACATTTTTACCGCGGCCGGCAAAATAATGAACATGATTATTATTTTTGGACATCTTTTGCAATCAGCGGACATTCTTTGTTGTTCACACACAGTTTTTCTCTGTTCTTTCTCCGTTTTTACTATTAAATTCAATGGACTTTTAGTAACCCCAAACTAGAATAATGTACTAACACCAGTCATTGCACTAAGGGAAGGCCAGGCTGCTAAATGATGTCCATTATTTTAGACTCAAAATGATGGACGTCATTTTAAACGGAGCTGAAAAAAATGTTGTGTGAACATAGCCTAATGCTGTTTATGTTTTATATGGCAGTTTTGAAAAAAATTAAAGATGCTGACACTCAACAAGAAATTAATACAAAGCAAGAAACAAAAGGATTGAGTGAGAAGATGGAGGACCTTGAAACCATCTTCCTCACAATTATTTGGAATGGCATTCTTGAGAGAGTGGCCAAAACAAGTAAAGATCTGTAGTCAGAGGATGTAAACATACTTGTCACCACGAATCTTCTTAAGTCTTTAATATGCTATCTTCTGGAAATTAGAGAAAAATTTACAGAATAGGAAGAGAAAGCGAGAAGTAGGTGTCCACATTTTGAATTTACAGAGGTAAAAAAATGGGACCAAAAACAAAGTGTCATTTTACTAGATGTAATGAATTAGAAGTAGTAGTACTTCTTAAAAGTTCAAAACATTGGAAACATTGCTTTCTTTTATGGACTCGCTAATTCCTGAATTGACGAAAAATGTCCACATCTTGCAAATGTAGTCAGCTCAAGCAATACATTGCTCTTGATGAAAATTGTAAAACTCTTTCTGCATTGTACAGAAAAATAATTTCAGAAAACTTGACAGCTGTGTTTCCCAATGTTGAAATCAGGGCTGTGGAGTCTGAATCAGAGTTTGAGCTAGTTTTGGTTGGAAGTGGGGAAAAAAGGAACCAATTCCAGCTTTAAAAAAAAAAAAAAAATCTTTCAAAATTTTCTTATGAATTTTAGATATGGTACTCACCAATATATTTTATGTAATGTTCTATCAATCTAAGGCCTTACATACATTTAGAAAGGGTGAAGCATTCACCCCTATATATCAGTAATAAAGCACTGGCCCTATCAGATAAGGGTGGTCGGGGAAAAGTTGGCAGTCACTATTTGGCAGTTTGTTTCTGAGCTGGAAAAGTCGATTTTGTGTGGGGGGAGATCTGTGCTGTTCTCTTCCTGAATGCTGGATGACTGTATATGAGCAGCCGAAAGCAATAGAACATAGATCTAATTGTTATATGCAGTATATGCATAGATCTCAATGAGAGATCAGAGCAGTCATCCTAGGGGAACTTCTAGTATGTGTGAGAAAAAAAAAATGTTTTTTTATTAATACAAAACCCCCTCCCCTAATAAAAATCAGAATCACCCCTCGTTCCCCATTTTATAAATAAAAATAAATAAATAAACATGTTTGGTATCGCCACGTGCGTAATCGTCTGAACTAAAATATTATTACATTCACAATCTCACCTGGTAAACGGCGTAAGCATAAAAAAAATCCAAAATGTAAAATTGTGCATTTTTGGTCGCATCAAATCTAGAAAAATTGTAATAAAACGTGATCAAAAAGTCGCATATGTAATCAAAGTACCGATAGAAAGTAAAGATCATGGCACAAAAAATGACACCTCACACAGCCCCATAGACCAAAGGATAAAAGCGTTATAAGCCTGGGAATGGAGCGATTTTAAGGAACAAAAGTTTTAATTTTTTAAAAGCCCTTAAATAAAATAAAAATGAAGTTACATATTGTTGTAATCGTACTAACTTGAGGAATATGTATAACAAGTCAGTTTTACCTGGGGCGAACAGCGTAAAAACCAACCCCCCCCCAAATTTTTTTTTTTTTTCATTTCACGACACATATAATTTTTTTCTGGTTTCACGGCATATTTTAGGCAAAAATTACGTCTGCCATTGCAAAGTACAATTAGTGGAAAAATGCACGCGCTATGACCTTATATACACAAGGAGGAAAAAACGAAAGCGCAAAAATGAAAACTGGCTGTGTCCCCTAAAAGTTAATGTAAAGGGATTAAACAGCTCATATAAAAGATCTTCCTCCTGGAGAGAGGCAGTGTCCTTAAAGTGTGATATTATTGAAGCCCAAGAGACTGAATTACTACAAATGGACGCATATTGTATGCATCATCATAGGTTCCCATATATGTAAAAATCAACCATCCAGTGCAGCAATACATTTGGAAGGACACAAAAATACTTTTCCATAGCACTGTATATTCATAAATAATTTAAAAAGAAAGATAAGCTTCCAAACCACTATAAATTTAATTACATCTTAGGGCAACAACAAAATATACAACAAGGTCAAATGCATAGGACGGCACATTATATGTAAAGACCATCCATCACAACCTCGCATTTGAAAAGGTCACTACAATGTAATGTTATTGAATTGTCCACCACATACACGTACATAGCTGACTTAAACTTTACCTAGTCATACATTTAATAATGATCTATTCATTTTCTATCTCTAAAATAAGCTTCAGGTATTACGATTTGCTATTATAAATTTATAAGAATTTTCTGTTGAAAAGTTCTCCTAAAATAAGTTTAGTGTCTTAAATATTCACAGGTTGCAGTACAAAAGGGAAACAGAAAGATAAGTTAAGGAATCAGAGTGCCACCTGGTGGGCTTCTGTTGGGTAACATGGTTATTTAGTAGTAATATGGCAGTATATTGGCAGTAATACCTACAACCTCTTTTAATTAAACAGTTTTAGGTTAGCTTCACACGTACCGTATTGCAGCGGATTTGATGGTGCAGATCTGCAGTAGATTTGATATAAATAACTGAACACAGGATCGAATATGCTGCGGATCCTGTACGTGTAAACGCACCCTTACACATCAGGACATAATAAACAAATAAGTTGTGGTCCTTTTTGTAGGTTTTAAGATGAGGTAACTACAACCAGACAATTTGCTAATGTGCTTGGGATCACTGTCCTATTGCACAATCTAGTTTTAGCTGTTGCATGTCACTATACTTAGAATGGTATACATAGAATGGTCAACTGACCGCATGGTGCCCAGGTTATGGAGCTGCAAAGCAAGTCTAATGGTGCAATTACATGTACCGTATAGCAGTGGACTTCACTCTGCAAGTTTCTTGCACTGAAACCTGTTGTGGTCATGATAACCATTAAGCTCCATTTACTTCAATGGAACTGAGTTACAAACCCCACCAATTTTGAGACAAGAGTGGGGCAAAAGTAGCCATGTTTTTTTAGTGCTGGATAACCCCTTTGATGTCAGTGGCTTTACAACAACAAAGAGTGTTCATGGGCATTTACAACCTTGCTCCTCTCCCTCCTGACATGGTGATATTTCTTGATGTCTTGGCTGTATTACCTCTTCATTAGGTTGCACTATTTCACTTTGTTAAACACGCATTGCTTTTGTATCATCATTTTTTTTTTTGCACATAGCACTTTATATAGAGTCATCACCATGTAATTTGTTTACATGCTTTTGTTTCTGTGTGTGGATGTAGTAGGAGGATATCATAGTGGGAGGGTGTCAGTGGGAGGTCAGTGTCTCCCTCTCTATGGCCATATACCTGTAGGTCTGTGTCTCCCTCTCTATGGCCATACACCTGTAGGTCTGTGTTTCCCTCTCTATGGCTGTACACCTGTAGGTCAGTGTCCTCCTCGTTGTGGCTGTACACCTGTAGGTCAGTGTTCTCCTCGCTATGGCTGTACACCTGTAGGTCTGTGTTTCCCTCTCTATGGCCATACACCTGTAGGTCTGTGTTTCCCTCTCTATGGCCATACACCTGTAGGTCTGTGTTTCCCTCGCTATGGCCATACACCTGTAGGTCAGTGTTTCACTCTCTATGGCTGTACACCTGTAGGTCAGTGTCCTCCTCGTTGTGGCTGTACACCTGTAGGTCAGTGTCCTCCTCGCTATGGCTGTACACCTGTAGGTCTGTGTTTCCCTCTCTATGGCCATACACCTGTAGGTCTGTGTTTCCCTCGCTATGGCCATACACCTGTAGGTCAGTGTTTCACTCTCTATGGCTGTACACCTGTAGGTCAGTGTCCTCCTCGTTGTGGCTGTACACCTGTAGGTCAGTGTCTCCCTCCCTATGGCCGTACACCTGTAGGTCAGCGTCCTACTCGCTATGGCCGTACACCTGTAGGTCAGTGTTTCCTTCGCTATGGCTGGTCACCTGTAGGTAAGTGCTTCCCACGCTATGGCTGTACACCTGTAGGTCAGTGTTTCCCTCGCTATGGCCGTACACCTGTAGGTTAGTGTTTCCCTCACTATAACCATACACCTGTAGATCAGTGTCTCCCTCGCTATGGCCGTACACCTGTAGGTCAGTGTTTCCCTCGCTATGGCCGTACACCTGTAGGTCTGTGTTTCCCTCGCTATGGCTGTACACCTGTAGGTCAGTGTTTCACTCTTTATGGCCGTACACCTGTAGGTCAGTGTCCTCCTCACTATGGCTGTACACCTGTAGGTCAGTGTCCTCCTCACTATGGCTGTACACCTGTAGGTCAGTGTCCTCCTCGCTATGGCTGTACACCTGTAGGTCAGTGTCCTCCTCGCTATGACTGTACACCTGTAGGTCAGCGTTCTCCTCGCTATGGCTGTACACCTGTAGGTCAGTGTCTCCCTCGCTATGGCTGTACACCTGTAGATCAGCGTCCTCCACGCTATGGCCGTACACCTGTAGGTCAGCGTCCTCCTCGCTATGGCCTTACACCCGTAGGTCAGCGTCCCCCTCGCTATGGCCTTACACCTGTAGGTCAGTGTCCTCCTCGTTGTGGCTGTACACCTGTAGGTCAGTGTTCTCCTCGCTATGGCTGTACACCTGTAGGTCTGTGTTTCCCTCTCTATGGCCATACACCTGTAGGTCTGTGTTTCCCTCTCTATGGCCATACACCTGTAGGTCTGTGTTTCCCTCGCTATGGCCATACACCTGTAGGTCAGTGTTTCACTCTCTATGGCTGTACACCTGTAGGTCAGTGTCCTCCTCGTTGTGGCTGTACACCTGTAGGTCAGTGTCTCCCTCCCTATGGCCGTACACCTGTAGGTCAGCGTCCTACTCGCTATGGCCGTACACCTGTAGGTCAGTGTTTCCTTCGCTATGGCTGGTCACCTGTAGGTAAGTGCTTCCCACGCTATGGCTGTACACCTGTAGGTCAGTGTTTCCCTCGCTATGGCCGTACACCTGTAGGTTAGTGTTTCCCTCACTATAACCATACACCTGTAGATCAGTGTCTCCCTCGCTATGGCCGTACACCTGTAGGTCAGTGTTTCCCTCGCTATGGCCGTACACCTGTAGGTCTGTGTTTCCCTCGCTATGGCTGTACACCTGTAGGTCAGTGTTTCACTCTTTATGGCCGTACACCTGTAGGTCAGTGTCCTCCTCACTATGGCTGTACACCTGTAGGTCAGTGTCCTCCTCACTATGGCTGTACACCTGTAGGTCAGTGTCCTCCTCGCTATGGCTGTACACCTGTAGGTCAGTGTCCTCCTCGCTATGACTGTACACCTGTAGGTCAGCGTTCTCCTCGCTATGGCTGTACACCTGTAGGTCAGTGTCTCCCTCGCTATGGCTGTACACCTGTAGATCAGCGTCCTCCACGCTATGGCCGTACACCTGTAGGTCAGCGTCCTCCTCGCTATGGCCTTACACCCGTAGGTCAGCGTCCCCCTCGCTATGGCCTTACACCTGTAGGTCAGTGTTTCCCGCGCTATGGCCGTACATCTGTAGGTCAGTGTCTCACTTGCTATGGCCGTACACCTGTAGGTCAGAGTCCTCCTCACTATAGCTGTACACCTGTAGTTCAGCGTCCTCCTCGCTATTGCCATACACCTGTAGGATTACTGTCCTCCTTGCTACGGCTGTGCAGCTAGAGGTCAGTGTCGTCCTTGCTATAGCTGTACACCTGTAGGTTAGTATTTCCCTCGCTATGGCCGTACACCTGTAGGTCTGTGTTTCCCTCGCTATGGCTGTACACCTGTAGGTCAGTGTCCTCCTCGCTATGGCTGTACACCTGTAGGTCTGTGTTTCCCTCGCTATGGCTGTACACCAGTAGGTCAGTGTCTCCCTTGCTATGGCTGTACACCTGTAGGTCAGTGTCCTCCTCGCTATGGCTGTACATCTGTAGGTCAGTCTTTCCCTTGCTATGGCTGTACACCTGTAGGTCAGCATCCTCCTTGCTATGGCCATACACCTGTAGGTCAGTGTTTCCCTCGCTATGGCTGTACACCTGTAGGTTAGTATTTCCCTCGCTATGGCTGTACACCTGTAGGTCTGTGTTTCCCTCGCTATGGCTGTACACCTGTAGGTCTGTGTTTCCCTCGCTATGGCTGTACACCGGTAGGTCAGTGTCTCCCTTGCTATGGCTGTACACCTGTAGGTCAGTGTCCTCCTCGCTATGGCTGTACATCTGTAGGTCAGTCTTTCCCTTGCTATGGCTGTACACCTGTAGGTCAGCATCCTCCTTGCTATGGCCATACACCTGTAGGTCAGTGTTTCCCTCGCTATGGCCGTACACCTGTAGGTCAGTGTCTCAATTGCTATGGCCGTACACCTGTAGGTCAGAGTCCTCCTCACTATAGCCATACACCTGTAGGTCACTGTCCACCTTGCTATGGCTGTGCAGCTGTAGGTCAGTGTCGTCCTTGCTATAGCTGTACACCTGTAGGTTAGTATTTCCCTCGCTATGGCCGTACACCTGTAGGTCTGTGTTTTCCGCGCTATGGCTGTACACCTGTAGGTCAGTGTCCTCCTCGCTATGGCTGTACACCGGTAGGTCAGTGTCTCCCTCGCTATGGCTGTACACCTGTAGGTCAGTGTCCTCTTTGCTATGGCTGTACACCTGTAGGTCAGTCTTTCCCTTGCTATGGCTGTACACCTGTAGGTCAGCGTCCTCCTCGCTATGGCCGTACACCTGTAGGTCAGTGTTTCCCTCGCTATGGCCGTACACCTGTAGGTCAGTGTCTCAATTGCTATGGCCGTACACCTGTAGGTCAGAGTCCTCCTCACTATGGCCGTACACCTGTAGGTCACTGTCCACCTTGCTATGGCTGTGCAGCTGTAGGTCAGTGTCGTCCTTGCTATGGCTGTAAACCTGTAGGTCAGTGTCCTCCTCGCTATGGCTGTAAACCTGTAGGTCAGTCTTTCCCTTGCTATGGCTGTACACCTGTAGGTCAGTGTCCTCCTCGCTATGGCTGTAAACCTGTAGGTCAGTCTTTCCCTTGCTATGGCTGTACACCTGTAGATAAGTGTCCACCTCGCTATGGCCGTACACCTGCAAGTCAGTGTCTAGGTCAGCTTCCTCCTCGCTATGGCTGTACACCTGTAGGTCAGTGCTTCCCTTGCTATGGCCGTACACCTGTAGGTCAGCGTCCTCCTCGCTATGGCCATACACCTGTAAATCAGAGTCCTCCTCACTATGGCTGTACACCTGTAGGTCGGTGTCCTCCTCCCTATGGCTGCGCAGCTGTAGGTCAGTGTCTAGGTCAGTTTCCTCCTCGCTATGGCCGTACACCTGTAGGTCAGTGCTTTCCTCGCTATGGCTATACACCTGTAGGTCAGTGTCTCCCCCGCTATGGCCGTACACCTGTAGCTTAGTGTTTCCCTCGCTATGGCTGCGCAGCTGTAGGTCAGTGTCCTCCTTGCTATGGCCGCGCAGCTGTAGGTCAGTGTCCTCCTCGCTATGGCTGTGCAGCTGTAGGTCAGTGTCCTCCTCACTATGGCTGTACACCTGTAGGTCAGTGTCCTCCTCGCTATGGCTGTACACCTGTAGGTCAGTGTCCTCCTCGCTATGGCTGTACACCTGTAGGTCAGTGTCCTCCTCGCTATGGCTGTAAACCTGTAGGTCAGTGTCTCCCTCGCTATGGCTGTACACCTGTAGGTCAGTGTCCTCCTCGCTATGGCTGTACACCTGTAGATCATTGTCTCCCTCGCTATGGCCATACACCTGTAGGTCAGTGTCCTCCTCGCTATGGCTGTGCAGCTGTAGGTCAGTGTCCTTCTCACTATGGCTGTAAACCTGTAGGTCAGTCTTTCACTTCCTATGGCTGTACACCTGTAGTTTAGTGTCCTCCTCGCTATGGCTGTACACCTGTAGGTCAGTGCTTCCCTTGCTATGGCAGTACACCTGTAGGTCAGTGTTTCCTTCGCTATGGCTGTACACCTGTAGGTCAGCGTCCTCCTCACTAAGGCTGTGCAGCTGTAGGTCGGCATCCTGCTCGCTATGGCCGTACACCTCTAGGTCAGTGTTTTCCTCGCTATGGCCGTACACCTGTAGGTGAGTGTCCTCCTCTCTATGGCTGTACACCTGTAGGTCAATGTTTCCCTCGCTATGGCCGTACACCTGTAGGTCAGTGTCCTACTCTCTATGGCCATGCACCTGTAGGTCAGTGTCCTCCTCTCTATGGCTGTACACCTGTAGGTCAATGTTTCCCTCGCTATGGCCGTACACCTGTAGGTCAGTGTCCTCCTCGCTATGGCCATGCACCTGTAGGTCAGTGTCCTCCTCTCTATGGCTGTACACCTGTAGGTCAATGTTTCCCTCGCTATGGCCGTACACCTGTAGGTCAGTGTCTCCCTCGCTATGGCTGTGCAGCTGTAGGTCAGTGTCTCCCTCGCTATGGCTGTATACCTGTAGATCAGTGTCTATGTCAGTGTCCTCCCCGCTATGGCTGTGCGGCTGTAGGTCAGTGTCTCCCCTGCTATGGCTGTGCGGCTGTAGGTCAGTGTCCTCCTTGCTATGGCCGTACACCTGTAGGTCAGTGTCCTCCTTGCTATGGCCGAACACCTGTAGGTCAGTGTCTCCCCCACTATGGCCATGCGGCTGTAGGTCAGTGTCCTCCTCGCTATGGCCATACACCTGTAGGTCAGTGTCCTCCTCGCTATGGCTGTACACCTGTAGGTCAGTGTCCTCCTCGCTATGGCCGTACACCTGTAGGCAGTGGTGTAGCTGCTGCGACCGGGCCGCTACCAAGGGGGGGCCCACGACACCCCCCTTGCCACTGCACTGCCCCCCTCCCATTCCCTTTTGTGACCGCAAGCGGCGTGCGGCTCGTGGCTCCATGTCTGTCCCATCCCCGGCCGCACACGCACCATAGAGCTCTGTGTACGCCGGGGATGGTACTTCTGGCACAGTGACCTCTGTGCCGGAAGTAACATTCCTGGCGCGCACAGAGCTCTATGGTGCGTGTGCGGCCGGGGACGGGACAGACATGGAGCCGGGAGACAGCCGACAGACGGACCGAGGAGGACAGAGACACGGCGGGGGAGCGAGTTGTCAGGTGAGTTGTGTGTTTGTTTGTTTTTTTGCACAGACTGGGGGCCATTATAATGGGCATCATAAAGGGGAATTACAATGGGGGCCATCTATAAAGGGGGATTACAATGGGGGCCATCTATAAAGGGGGATTACCATGGGGGCCATCTATAAAGGGGGATTACAATGGGGGCCATCTATAAAGAGGGATTACAATGGGGGCCATCTATAAGGGGGATTACAATGGGGGCCATCTATAAGGGGGATTACAATGGGGGCCATTATAAGGGGGTTACATGGGGGACATTTATATGGAGGCCATTATAAGGGGCATCTATAAGGGGGAAACATTGGGGGGCCATCTATAAGGGGGACTACATGGGGAGTGTATACAATAGGGCATGTACTATATTGGCCCACAGAGGGGGCATATACTATAAGGGGGTCACATAGAGTGAGCCTACCCACTAAATGAGGTTGTAAAGGGGCCAGTACAGATGTGCAGTTTGTAGAGAGATAAGGATGGTGACAAAAGTGAGGAGTCTAACATGTCTGTCTGGCAGATTCTGTGGATCCGTGGCTCGGAGAAGTTCTCATAACGGCCCAGGACAGAAGAAGATGAAAAGGGAAGAACTCTGATCAGAGAAGACGTCCCATGTGAGTCACCTGATGTAACTGCACTATAATGTATATGGTGTACAGAACCTGTGTAGGGCTGGGTCAGCCTCTAAATGACTGCATGAGTTCATAGTGATCTGTGTACAGTGGATGTTATTCAGTAGCAGCGGGGTGTTAGTCATTATGTGTTGGTGTTAGTCAGTAGCAGCGGTGGTGTTAGTCAGTATGTGGTGGTTTTATTCAGTAGTGGTGGTGTTGGTCAGTAGCAACAGTGGTATTAGTCAGTAGCAGCGGTGGTGTTAGTCAGTATGTGGTGGTGTTAGTATGTGGTGGTATTAGTCAGTAGCAATGGTGGTATTAGTCAGTAACAGCGGTGGTGTTAGTCAGTATGTGGTGGTATTATGCAGTATGTAGTGGTGTTATTTGTTATTTGGTACTGTGTTTTATTGGATTTAGTGTTCAGGATCTGGTCAGTAACAATATGGTGGTAGTGGTGTGGCGGTAATATTTCCTTCCTATATACTGGTATTATTGGCAATATTGGTCTCAGTATACAGGATTTGGTTAGTAACAGTATGGCGGTAATATGTATGGTGATATTTCCTATATACTGGTATTATTGGTAATATCAGTCTTGAGATATCTTTTTTTATAAAAATGAAAGTCAGTCTGTCTTTCTGTCCCATATAGACTTCCAAACGCCAGAACCATTTGACCCCAAATTTGGCACACAGATACATTAGGTGCCCGGGAAGGTTAGAGCGAAGGTCCCGTCCCCACCAGATGTACAGGAGGGGAGGGGGAAGGCGAAGAGAGGCGCCCCATAATGATGACTGGAAAAATCTCCACACTGCACACAGGTGATATAATTAGCTGCAGCAGCTTGCCAGCAGAAACGGCAGTTAGGAGTCTTAGCAACCAATAGGATTACTGATTTCATTTTCACAGGGAGCTGTGGTTGCTAGGGCAGCTGCCTCACAACATCCACAGTAATAACTGGTAGACCCCCTTTTAACACCACCATATCAGACCTGACCAATACCGCCATATCAGACCTGACCAATACCGCCACACTGTGACTGGATAACACCGCCACACCAGATGTGACCAATACCGCCACACTGTGACTGGATAACACCGCCATACCACACCTGAC